>NC_092814.1:111489340-111541840 GCF_023375885.2 Dermacentor andersoni | reverse complement strand
ACTTGTCCTATAGTTGCAGTGCCACGATGGCGTATCACGCGCTTTTTATGTCACCGCAAGGGACATCAACGAAAAACATTTAGTGTCATGTCAGGGACCAACGAAAAAATTGCTGAGGACCACTCAAAACAAAGCATCAGTGTTGATTTCAAATGGCATTTCCTTTAAATAGGGGGGCCACAAATAGTCACCTATTCTGTCAACTGTAATCAAGTATTACTACATATATAGCAGGATAGTATTTCGCATATCTCTACTTTATATTCTTTCATTTCATTAATGCCTCTATCTCAGTTTTGCAAAGTTCACCGATGCCTATAACGACCCAGGCTCCACCTCTTCCCTGCTATTTTTCCAACAATACTCTTACCGTCTCTGGCTTATCTTGACCACTGAGCAGTTAACGCTGCTCCCATCAGCACTTATCACCCAAAACATCGCTCGTCGATAACGATGTCGTTTTTTTTTTTATCTGGCACCTTCTCTTGTGCAGGAAATATGGTGATAATTAACGTCATGGCGATACCTGCGGACAGATGCCGCGAAGCTAGATGAAGTATACCTCAACAACAATCGCTGAAAAAAAAAAAAAGAAAGAATCTGCGGTATGGCTGGCCCAAGGACGTATAGACATCAGGTTTGACAGATAACAAACGAGTCGCAATCCCTGCTTGCCGTTGTCTCCACAGCTTTTCTTTTTCTGTCTCTTTCTTTAGTTTCGATTTGTATAAGTCGATAAGGACACCGATACGTCGTCGCGAGTGCACTGAAAGACGTCTCGCTAGCTGTTTTGACATATGATTATCGTCAATGACGAATCTCTGACGAAAATGACGAACCCCCAAGGGCTCACGGATTATAGATTGGAAGACGTTTCTTTTGCCGTATATTGCTTGTATATTGCTGACAAGTTTTCAAGCATGGGTTTCTCTGCCTGCCTCGCAACAGCTCCGCAGGTTCGTGTAGAGGCAAGCGTTCATCGATGCTCAGAGCTGTACCTGGGCATGTTGTACCACTCAAACTGGGTAGGAAGACTGGTGACGCAACCGCCGGCTGGCCTCCAGCCGTGGTTACGACGGGCGCAGTGCAGGCAATGCGATACCGGGGAGAGGGTGTGAGGAGGAGTGCCGTACAGCATTGGGCACAGGAGCGCATGCTGCGCCCCGCGCACAGGCCACGGTTTGGCGCTCACCAGCCGCGGCCGGGTTCCGTAGTCCCGTACCTCAGCGTGCGGGTGAGACCTGTCGCGGATCATGGAGAGGGCGCAGGGCTCCTTCCGGGAAACGGTTGCCATGCGCTTGCGGGCCGCCCCGTTATGGCGCCGCGGTGCCCACGGCGGCACACTGTACGCGTACACAGCGTTGACGCATGATCGAAGGATGCGACGGAGCCAGCCGGCATCACACTGGCCTCGTGCATGTATACTACGGCACGAGCGATGCATATCAGTGGGGCGGATGTGCGCCACGTCGCGCGCCGCTGTCGCCGATGCGCGTGTCCTTCCTGCGGCGGCTCGTGCCGGGGCCTCAGCGATGTGCACTCGCGTCGCGCTCGGCGGCGCGTGCCCCGGGGTTGCGCTGCCACCGGCGCAAGGTGCCCGTGACCTTAGGCAGTGGCTCTGCGCCCCTGCGCAGTGTGCGCTGCTCTTGCTGCCGCGCACGGCAGCGCCTCATCGGCTCTTCAGGGCGACGCTGCTGTGAGGCTAAAGATGCACTGATA
Organism: Dermacentor andersoni; assembly: GCF_023375885.2. Lineage (NCBI taxonomy): Eukaryota > Metazoa > Arthropoda > Arachnida > Ixodida > Ixodidae > Dermacentor > Dermacentor andersoni. Next base: position 111,540,121 of record NC_092814.1, on the reverse strand, counting down.
ACGTCTGTGGAAGAGGCGCCTTAACCATGGCGAGCACGCCATCTCGCGATGGCCGCGCACAGTACCATTTGCGCCACGGCTAAGGCAGATGACAATCCTGGGATACAACAGTCACCAACTTATGGCATATAGAAAGTGATACAGTTGTGTCTCGCTAAGTGCAGAGTATATCTTCCGAGAATGTTTTGAGAATGTCATCGACTTTAACACATGGTGTAGGGTGGGTGCCCGTTCTTCTTCTTTTCTTTTTTTTCATGATACCCTTTCCTCTAGCTGACCTTTTAACCAACGGCGTGATCCGCGGTGGTGACTCGGTGGATATATTGCGTTCTGCTGCTGAGCGCGAAATCGGTGGTTCGATTCCCCGCCGTGGCGACCGCATATCGATGGGGGCGAAATGCATAAACACTCGTGTATAGCTAGTGCACGCTATAGGAACCCTCGTGGTCAACATATATCTGTGGCCCTCCACTACGGCGTCTCCTCAGACTGTAAAAATGTTTACACCCTTAAGGGTGTTGTCACACTGGTAACACTCTTACCGTTAGAGCCTCACAAAATTTTATAGAGGACAACGGAGCTATATATAGACGTGCGATGGCAAAAGAGGTAGTTGAAAACTATGTACTCATTCTGACAGCCTTGGGCGCACAGAAATATCCGACAGGAGAGTTTCACAGGGAGAGATATCAAACTACAGAGAGACCTGTGCTGATCTGTGTAGCATAATTAAACCAACTGTAGTTAACCACAGCACAGTGACAGAAAAGGTGATAAAGGATTTTCGGAAAGACCTAAGCCACAGTTTCTTTTTTCTTCTGTGTCTCTCTTCTTCTTTTTTTTTTTTTTTTGTAAGCTGGGGATGGGGGGAGTTAAGGGCTCGAAACGGCTTGCTTTTATGACTAGTTGCTATAACTTGTCACTATGAATACATTGTTGCTATATTTATTCGCATTGCGAAGCCAGTCGGAGAAAAAGCTTCCGCTTTTGCCGATGGCGTCGAGGTTGTGCTGAGATGGCCATAGAAATTCACTGTATTGGAGTTCTGTTGTTCACACGATAAATCAGTGAGATCTATTTTTAATATCATGTCTGTTCCATCAACGTCGGGTCTTCCGCCTGTGGCCACTTCGGAACCACTAATAGCTATTACTACCATGATACTACAAGTGATGCGGGAGAACGTAAAACCAGCTTTTCAGTAACGATGATATTAAGTCGGAACGAATCCGCTTGATCTCGAGTTATTTATTGCTTCGCGACTGCTTTGTGTGTTGGCGATATATTTAGAGATTCTACGCGCATTTAACGCGAAGCAGCGGTGGAAACTCTACATGGTCGCTGTCTTGTGGCGCAGGGGTGAGCACACGAACACCTTGACAGCTGAAATAATCCAAAACAGCTGCCGCTGCCAAAGATCTCTCAAAGAGAACTCCAATCCCCACATCACCAGCAGCGCAGTCATTGTGCCGCATTTGTCTTGGACTGCGGTATATATTTTTGAGGCATCTGAAAGATTTTTCTACAGTTAGATTCGTTTACGTCCGTTATAGAACGCTAGCTATTTCATTAGGTGACGCTGAGCTTCTTCCAATGAAGTCTTTTAAGTGTGTTCTCGTTGTGTATTTTCGCATTCCTGTAGCGTCAGTGTATCGCGCATCTTTCTAGAGGCCGTTCTCGATTCATAACTTTCGTGGATACTTTCACTTTTGTTTGACAGTGTCCGACGTGAAGATTCATTGTAGCGATAGATATGCGATAACCCCGCTTGTTTAGCCAATGAACGTCCACAGAAAGTGATGTCTGTGCAAGTGTTAAATCCAGAATACGGCCCTATGCCACCCGAAATGATGACAGGTTCTATAGTTGAGCATGGCGTGCTTCTACCAATCATGGTTTGTTTCCGTGATTGACTTGTAGAGCGGGCTAGTTATACTGAAACGAGAGAGCGCTTCGAAAAGACTATACGAATGGCATGCGAGGAGTTTGCGCGGTGGTTTCCGTCATTCGCTGTCTTTGCTCTCGTAGCATGTCGTACATGTTTAGTGCATCCTTGTAATTCCGCGAGTTCCGCTCGCAATTTATTCGTGCTTTGCTGTCTTGTACTCTCCATGATCACCAAGTTGCGGGTCTGCTGCGACGAATGTAGCCTTAGAGCGCCATGGGCACCTGGTGGACCCCCCACTCCGCGACTTTCTTGCGGCCTTGGGTTTTCTCTGCACAAACCGGAGCCTGGTTCCTTCAACGGCGAAGCCATGGGTGCGTGCCGAAAAAAAATTCTGGCATCGCGTCGCGGAAGGCTGCTGGCTGCGGCTTGCTCCTGTGTGCGAGTATACGCAGAAAGCGACGAGAAGAGAAGCGGGTCACGGAGACCATAACCAGGCGAAGTGTTGGAATTTTGGGAACAAGGCTGAAGACGCCACGGTTGAAAAGGTCGGCGCGGCGACAACGCCAGCTTTCGGGGCAAAGCGCGGAAATACGGCGCGAAAAGCAAAAATAACCGCCACGGTGGCGACTCAGCTTCGAGTCGTGTGGCGCTTGGCAGTGCCCTCGCGGTGGCGTCGCCACCGGGTGCCGCCCCCGCTGCTGCGTTCGACAGATGCCAAGGCTCCAGGGAGCGCTTGGCCCCTGGTTCGCACACGCAGTGGCCCCGAAGAGAAAAGGCAGAACCGAACGCGTGAGGTTGTTGTATCCCCAAAACATAGCCACACTGGCTTGATTGAAAAGTACACCCAACAAAATACCAACAGGTGCAAAGGCAAACATTCAAAGCGAAGCATTAGGCAACTAAGTTCGGCTTGCAGTGGATATCGACTTCTTTCTTTCCTTCTGGTATTCTGATGTAGGCAAGAATCAGCGCTGACTTAAAGAATGATGAGGCTCGGGGCTAATCGATTAGTTCCATTCCTAGCTCTATATTTTTTAGGACTGCTGGGTGGACAGAGATGTTTAGCTCACATTAAACTGATTTCAACGTTTTCTGATTGACATAAGGCAATGATACGTTCAGTTCATTCATGCAAATATTAAGTTGTCCGAAAATACTTTGAGATTAATAGAGTCACTTTCATCAAACAGACGGGAGACCCAAAGCTGCAGTCCCTTAAGCCGTGCACTCCGTAGAAAAAAAAAAAAAACCCCACCCAGAGAGCACATTTTTGGTTGTAGGAATAATTTTAATATATTTCATACTTACACATTTGACTCTAAAATCAGGAAGTCATACTTGACACATCCCTAAGGAGATGAAGGATTGCACTTGCGGACTGTGCTCCGATGTATGTGCAAGAGTATTTTCACCCGGAGGGCACGACGACGAAGTTTCGTGCTCGGTTGGTGGTTTCTTCTGGTGCTGAAGTTTTTCTCTATTTATGTGCTTTTCCGTGCATCAATAACAAGCAACGACGTTTGTGCTGAACCCCGAAGACTGCGACTCTGCTGAGAGATCCTCCCCGCAGAGCTTTCCATGGGAGAAATGGTCTTGGACTCGTCTGACGCCCGGCACAAACCGCCCGCAGCTCGGAAGCGGCTTAATTTTTCAGTAGGATCAGACGCTGCTGATTCTGAACTTTCTGACTCCAGATCGGATTATTCGGATGCCGTCATACCTGGCAAGCACTGCTGTTCAACACGGACGCCTCCGGCATCTTCCTCAAGCGAAGCGACTATCATATACAGCAGCATCGTGACTACGACGGTAGCTCCCATGCCCGTCGACGCGATTGTAAGCTTGAATGCTGTCTCCTAACAGAAACTTAATGATTTCTTTTTCAAACTTGCCCCTGGATTAATCCAAGAGGTTGGCGTGAGCCCCTGGAAAAATGTCATTGCCTTTGATACAAAAGATGATAAGATGGTGCAAACTCTGCTTGGCCTGTCTGATATCTGTGGTATAACCACACGGGGCCCCAGGGTGCCCATATAGCAGCCGGTGTTGTATCTGATGTCGACTCGGAACTCAAAGACGACGTTTTTAAGAGCATGATCGTTTGCACACCACCATGCAAAACAATGAGCGTTAGAACTCTGGGCTTTTCAAAGTGTATGAAGATACTGTTTGCCTGTGGAAAGCTGCCTAGTCGTATAAAGGCTAGACTTGTGTGCTATCAACTGTTCGGCATCTTGTACCAATGCCCTTACAATGTGATACATTTCTTAAGATTGGTCATGCTCAGGGCTTTTCCGCCAGAATCTGGTCTGGGCCAAATGCGGCGGGGGTCGCCATGTAGATTCCTGGGAAACTCACACGTATAGGTGCCCTAACTGTAGTGACGAACATTTGGCAACGGATAAAGCATGTCCCTCATTGAAGGCTGAACTAAAGACACTAAAAAAGAAAGACAAAAAGAAGGCAGTTGGATATGAAAACTCGCGTGGCCGTAGTGCTGGTAGTGACTGAAAATGTCTCGACTAAGCAAAAAGTAGCGCGTTCAAAGAATGACAAATGCAAAAGGCATCGAAAGGGGCGGGTTGTCAAATTTCTTCTGTAGCTTCGTCTTTCGCGCGCTGGAGCTTGAGAATATTCGTCCCGTCGACAACTTCCATCGTTTTTGCCAGGTCCTGCCGGAAATTTCTACTCGCAGACGCACGCACACACGCACTCACACACGCGCACCTGCGCACACGGATGCCAGGCGACGGATGAAAGGCAACTTAACTTGATTCCCTGAGAATTAGCGACAGGAAACAGCCATGCAGGTCAGGCTACAATTGGAGTGACGCCATGGCGGCCGCATTCGATTGGATAAGACTTTAAAAAATAAACTGCCCGTTTACTGAGACTTAAAAGCTCGTTAAGTAATATTTGGTGGCCAGAAGTGATCCACACAGCGCTCAGATACGCGGCTGCCCTCACATATTCCGAGTATAACTCGGAATATGTGGAATATATGTGGATATACTCGGCATCGGCTTCCGAGTATAACTCGGAAGCCGTAAAGGAACGATCAAACAATAAGTTACTGGCGTTGGACTGATCGAGCGCCGTGTGGTCTAGCAGCCACGACGGGCTCCTTCCCCGAGGCGCCGGCTAGCACCCTTTGACGACTATGGCCATCGTCACTTGAGGGTGCCGGTAGAGGCTGCGCCGAAACGCGACCCGTGCAAGCGCTGAGGCCGGTGTAAGCCGAGCATCGTGGTTGTCGCGTCGCGATCGGCCCTGCTCGACGGCAGGCCGACGTTGTCTGGGAAGATGCGTGCGCTGGCGCAATTGGCGCCCAATTAGGCTCTTATGTCGGCCCTCAGGAGCGCCCTTCAAGTTCGGGGGGAAAGCCGCCTTGCCGGGGGTGTGCCGAGAGGTACGCGCGGCGATACGGAAAAAGAAGCGGCCGGGTTCCCGTGGGCGTTCCCAGGTGGCGCACGGCAAGCCAGGACGAGGTAACTGAACCTTGAGGCCCCTGCGGCGCCGCGATTTATCAGCGGGGCCCAGATTTGGGTGACCGCGAGCCGGCTCAGCATCCACGGTCAAGGCGGTCCTGAGCTTCTCCAATCCGCTCGCCGCGTTCGGTTACTGGCTCCTGGCCGGCGCATGGTTGCTAAGCCAGGCCCAGCAGAGCGCACAGACTGGGAAAACTTCAACTTTGCTTCATGCACAGCCTAGTCGAGTGTGCCACAACGCAGGCACCTGTGCGTTCCTTAGTCTTGGTTATATAATGTGTCATTGCGCTATCGTTTGAGCGTCGAACACTATCTTTTTCGGCTAGTTCCCCAAACACTCCTGTGTACACGTGTTTACAAAGTCGCCATGGTCGCTCACGAATAGAGGAAACACGTAATTAATATTCACTCCGATATACTTCTAGCCTCCAGAATATATTCCTTATAACTCAGAAGGGGGGAAAAGTGATCGATATGACGCCTAACGCGGATAGATATTGCTGAAATACCTTCATTCCAAATTATAATTCTCATTAGTATCTGAACTCGAACAAGATGTTTCCCCGCGGAGAGCAGAACTTGTGCACCTTACAGTTTAACGAAGCTGTTCGTCCGTTGTGAAGGCTCGCGTACTTGCCCCGCAGGTAAAACAATAACAACAGATTTAGGGTTGCTTTTTTCTGGTTCATTCAGTTGGTGATCTTTCATATCTGTATTTGGAGAAATATAATCGAAGATGCAAGCGCAGTTAGAGGAGACGACATAGAATAGGCCAATTACGACAAATTTTTCTGCTGTAAACCTCTTGTCTTGCCGTGACGACGAACGTGCTGACTCCAGAAACTGCTGCCGCGATGGTTAGCCCCATCCTGTCGGCACGTCCGAACAATCGACTATACAGAAGTTCCAGTCCTTGCACTTGAAATTTGTTCCGTGACAACAACTGTACGCCCCAAAATGCTGATATTTGTTGTTGTGAAGGAACATTATCCGGTGTGGTTTTTTTGACAGCACAGGAACACTGTCTTAAAATCTTCATGGCCTCAGCACTGCGCGTAATGCACATAATGGTACCTGAAGTTTGTGACGGGGTTTTCTTTCGAAGAAGCGTACAGTGTGTTAGTTAGCAAGATTCTTTGCAATGTGTGCCATTAGCTGTGGCCATAGACGAGTCGACCGAGTTGACCGTGCTCTCAAGATTAATGTTTGCTTCAAGCTGACACTAAGGAAACGACACTATTTATTGAAAATTGTTGCTGGCACACGTATCGAGTTCTAAATGAGTCCTTTCAGCAGACATCGCCGCCTTTTCCTGCATTTCATTCCTACGTGATTATTTGTGAAAACATTGAGCCAAGATGCCAGGGAGCACACCTTTGAACGAGGAACTCCCCTTGAGCGGCGGAGCAGGGCATGCCCGGTCACAGCCGCGTCGCTAAAGAAAGGTAGAGAAATGCGAAGCAATTCCGGTTAAGTGTCGCGGAAGCTTCATGTTCTGCATAGGATTCAGTCCAAAGTGGTTCCATTATATAAGGTGGTGAGGTTAATGGAAAGCTGCATGAACGAAAGACACTCCGTTAAGGCAAGCTTGCGCATTACTGTCTGCCATTCTATATATCGTGGTGCCATTATAGAAAAAAAAAAAAAAAAAAACATCAAGCTGTTCTCGCCGCAGAAATCGTCGATGGCTCTGTTCCACAGCAAGTAAGCTTAAAGTAAAACTTTTAGATATGTAGTCAACGTTAACGTACACGCGCAAGACACATTAATGAAAGGCGAAATGCATGATATAACGGATACTTCTGAACTGTGAAATTTGCCTTAACGATGGCCGACAGCCAGTCACATATGAGCGTACGCGTGGTAGCTGTACACTGCGGTCACCTCGTGCGAATGCTGGTGCCTCACTCTTTGCACGAGGTATATAGTGGAACGCACTTCGACCTGACCTACGCTAGCAGTGTAGGGGGCCTCGGGTGCGTAGCCAATGCCCGACATGATTTCCTTTGTCCGCGGGGCCTCAGCAAGCAGGCCGAAGGTGTCCGCACTGCAATTGCCCGAGTGAGCCCTCGAGATCCGGAACATGGCCCCTACACGCCAAACCTGCTCCGCGCGGGCAGGAATCACGCGTGCACTTCGCCTTTGCCCGCGGTTTGCCTCGGCACGAACCTCATTGCGACCGCTGCGGCTCGCGTATTCGCAACGCTAGTGTAGCTTCACTGCATACGCTTGCCTGGGCTATTAGTACTACACGGCGGATACTCCGGCTCTCGATTTTCTGCAGGTAAAACACTAAAGCTCGATGGCTTTCCATAGATGCGATAGAACGTTCTGAAATGCAAAATAGTAGTACCTATGTCTCGTATAAGTAAGAGTGCACTTATGTGAGAACCCTGTAAAAAGAGACCAAGATTATATAAATAGAACAGAGTGTGCGTGTTCGGAACTCATTATACGTGTATATTGCAGGACTCAGTAAAGTGCGGGTAGTGTGCAAGCTGTCCTCGTCTTTTGTCCTGTGTGTCTACTACGTGTGGACTTCAATCGCTCTGTCAGCTAACCCCGCTTTAAATTTTCCGTACCTGTGACGTTATTTCTTATTTGACAATTTTTGTCTTATTGTTATTACTATTAAGTGAAAAGAAGTAGCTGTTATCACTATAGGTGTCTAAATACCTTTCCTTTATTTAACAAAAAAGCAAAAAAGCTTTTTATGTATCTCGAAAATGTTTATAGCGTTGCCATTTCGGTACCGAAATAGAAAGCCAGGAAGGTTGGCGTACTTAAACTGTCGATAAGTTTGTTGTTTTCTGTACACCACGTGCCCAAAATCTGCCGTTATGAAGACACTACAAGATAGGTTACTTGAAAAAAAGGGGGTACCAGCGAAACACAAAGGACGCGCACGCAAGGAAAAGGCGTTAGACACGGACGGACGCTGGACTTTCAACTGTACTTTATTGAAATTTACATTACCGCACATAACCCCTTTTTTCAAATTCATCATGCACCAACTGGCCCAAGAGCTTGCGCTAATGCACCTCATAGGTTACTTGCATTTCGTAATGCTAGACAAGCACGCAGTTATTGAAACCGAGAAAAGCGCCTGATAATAGTATAGTGGTAATTGTATCAGGAGCAAATAATGGTTACCTTAAGACGTTTTGCTGAAGGGAAGAAAAGCATAAGAAAAGAACAGCACTCTGCCTGCGGGGACCGAATACACGGCCTCCACACGTTGCTTGCGGTGCTCTATTTACGCCATATTCACGCATGGAAATGTGCGAACTTACGGACATCAAAAACATACGCAGTGACTTCTTAGTGTTTCTGTATGGTGCGCGTAAATTTTCGCTGGTACTGCTGCATTAACATTTTACAGTTTGTTACTGTTTGCGATGAGAAAACACCAGTAAAGCTAGTGCGAAAAGGCGGAAGAGAAAAGTAAGGCAGACGTGTGGAGGGACGACCGACTGTGTTCGCATTACAGGTTTTGTATACATCTTTCTTATTTTATATGAGTACTATAGGAATGCTCAAGGAGCCCGGAAGCTTTCGTAGATACATGGCGCAAACCCGCAGAGAAAGATAGGATGGGCATACGTACGAAATTTTCAGGCCACCAAGGTCAAGCTTCCACCCTTATCGAGCGCGAACACCCAGACCTGCAACTGTTCTGGCCGTCACGCGAACAGCGGCCGGGGAACTTTTCGAACAGATTAAGTTAGTGGATGATGTTTGACGTCTCAGAGCTAGATATGGACAATTGGAGACGCCATAGTGTAAGGTATTGGGGTAACATTGACCACGGGGGTTGGAAGCGGGGGGGGGGGGCAGTTTTTAACATGCACCTGAATGCAACAGCAGTAATGTTTTTGCATTTCACTCCAACGCAGCACGAAGGGCACAGCCTGAAATCGAATTTACGACCTCGTGCTCAACAGCAGAATGCTATAGCCACTCAGGCAGTGGGACAAGTAACTTTACAATAGCATTACGCAACACTCGAATGAAAGCATAGACTAATTTCACAAGCCTTCACGTGCATGCTTGAGTTTTCCCTAGGTTATGCTCCGCCATCTTGTCAATAGTCCTCTGATTGCATCGGCGCCGGCTGCACGCTTTCGCTCTGCACGCATCGGCGCCGTGGTGATCGTTGGATTCCCTCCGCAAGGAGGTCTGAAACCGGCTGTCGGATAGAAAGGGTTGTAGTACGAACTTACAGGTGCCGATGCAACACGATTGTATTATTCGTAAAGCTGTATCGTTCGAAAAAAAGTCGCGATAAGGCATACTGTGACGTGCGTTTTTTTCTTATTTCTTTTGTAGGAAACGTAAAGTAATACTTAACGCCCACCCATGCCTTGTCTCGACCCAAATGTTGCAGCAAGATCGCATTTTTGAAATCTACACTGTTCGTTGAAGCACTTGCCATTTTTGTCTGTCCGACACGTACAGACAAAAAACACCGTCGTAAGCGCACCTCGCTATCGCAGAGGCGAGATCCTGCAGAGAGCTGTAATCGCGTTCACCAAGGTTTCCGTTCGTAAGTGGTCTTTACCATTGGCTGGCCGCCTTCGCTAATAATATTTCCAGCACAAGGATTGGCTGGCATCTGCTCTTACGAGAAATTCTAGCGTAAGAACGTATTTGTGAATATTTGTGTGGGGTTTCGCTGTCTGGCGAGTACGAAACAGGCAAATAACAATTCCAAGTGCCTCATTGAACCATGCAGACCGAAAAATGTCTTGGCGCGAAGCCTGGGCTAAGACAGAGCAGCGGTAAGCGCTAAATCTTTTCAAATTGTTATAACAAACAAAACAAAACAAAAACGCTGCGCCCGTATTCGCACACACACACAAAAAAGAAAGGTTTCTACTCTGCATATGTTCATAAGAGAAAATTTCTGTCAATCCTCATGCTCGACATACTATTAGCGAAGGCAGTCGGCCAATGGCAAAATAGCGCTTACCAACGAGAAGCTTTCTGAGTTCAGCCTCAGATCACTGCAAGTCTGCCCATGCATGCCGCACCCAACGAGCGAATCAACTGCTGCCGAGCTTTCTGTACGTGAAGTTGATAAGCTTTTCTTACCGTTTCGATCATTCTCTAAACAGATGGCCGCTCTGCATATGGCGCTAAATGATCATTTTCGTTTGTATATATACTTAAAATCATGCGAGAATGAGACATAAGAGAAGAAAGGCAGGAAAGTTAACGAGACGCACGTTCGGTTTGCTACGCCTCACTGGGGGAAGGGAACTTAGGGATGAAAAGAGAGAGACAAGGCATGGAGCGAGCACTATTTCGCGCACCTTTGGAGGGGCGCGCTGGGATAATCATGCAAGAAAAAGGCCAAAATGTTGCTTGCTATTGTTAAAGCTTCCTGGAACGCAGCGCATAAGCCCAATCATCGTCCAGCATGAGTGAAGGTCGATTCACTGGAGAAGAATTTCGCCGAAATTCTGAGAATTGTCTACTAATGCGTAAGCATTCTTTGGGGTCGGCTGCAACTTCGCTTTTGCTTACTCATTTAGCTAGCTTAGGTATGTCTACCCATCGCTACCGGTCGTCTACTATTACACTTTTATAACGATTACATGTGTTAACTTGACCAATTATACATTTTTTTGCAGATATATGTAACAACTGAGCCGAAACGCCGTCAGAACCGTTCTTTCTTTTTTTTTTGCTATATCACAGCTTTCTTTTATTTTCCTTTTTTGTTACAACCTTGACGCGGCGACGGCGACGTAAGAAGTTCCTTTTATTTCCTTTATTTTTTTTCTTCTAACGCTACCAATAATCTACTATTACACTATATTATAACGATTGCATGTGTTAACTTGACAAATGCATTCAGTTTGCTGATATAAGGCGTCGCGGGACGAACAGATTTTGCTGGGATACTCGTCAAAGAGTGTTTACGCATCAAAAACACCCGATGTCCAGTTGAAATCCCCATACGAAGGCTACAAAAGCAGAGGTCATCGGCGACGGGAACTACTCGGAGAACAATGCAATGCGCAGAGCTGACACAGCGGTGGTGTAGTGAAACGGCTCGCGATATCGGTCTCTTCTCGAGCGGCGCGGTTCCCGCGGTGGTATTTTCCTTTCTTCTTTTTTTTTTTTGTATCGCCACAAATCTCTACTTCTTCGTTCTATCCGGTGTCCTGTAGCACAGCGCATCTACGCAATGAAGGAAATCTGATCTTTGATATAGAAGGTCGGAAAATGAAAAAGCGGGAGAGAGATAGAGAAGGAATGTTAAGGGACGAAGCTATTCCTACACATGTTATTTATTATATAACTCATCTTCTTTCTCTTGCTCGACACATCTTCGTCTTTCCGAAGCCTAGTGACACGGAAAGACGTTTGCCAACTCTGCCTTAAGTGGCGAACTTGGTGGCTTTGGCTTTAGCGAGCACACCATTGATCGAGCGATAGGAAAACGGAGAGTCTCGATTTATTGTTAGCAACAGCCAAGCGAAGCCCACAGAAAAAGAGGCCGAGTAAAGCGTAGGCAAAATTAACTGCATCTTTAATTGAAATATTGAAATAATAATAAAAAGGGGAGATGAAAAGTGTAAGAGAAAGTAACTTGTCGCCTGTGGGAGCCGAACCCCCAGCCTATTCATAAAGCGTGCGATGCTCGATCAATATTGAGCTCCGGCGGCGGCTGTCTTCTCGTTCACTTTCATGGGCATTTGTGTATGCATATTGAACGTAGCCCTGGGAAAGTTAGTCTGCGCCACTCATATGGCTAGGGAAGTGCATGCGGAACGTCCCGTCAGCCGCAAGTGTCACGGGGTACGTGTTCTTTAGTGCGGGAAAATGGCCAATTAACCCCCTCGTAAGCACTTCAAGGCATCAACTCCTCGTATGCTGCCGCAGGACACCCAAGAAAATGCACGGAAGAATAGCTGCTGTGGTAGCTCAACTAGTAGAGCATCACGCGCTCCATGCGGAAGTTGTGGGTTCGGCTCCCACAGCCGGCAAGGCACCTTTCCTTCCGCTTTCATTTCCTTCTTCATTATCATTGCTACATTTTCATTAAAAACACAGTTACTTTCCCGTATACTTTGTTGGATTCATTGTGGATTGGTTTCATTTGGTTATCACCAGACGTTTATTGAGTCATTCGTCTCTATGATCCTGGAAATGTTGACGAAGCTTGTCGCTGGCCCCTCCTCGACAAAGAAATTGTCAATGAGCGAACGAATTCAAACGCGTACACGCGATGAATAAAAAGTTAGTCATGAGTGCACTGTGCAGCAAAACTCAGGTGCTGGAGAGCTCCAAAGTGTGAGAACTCTTAAGAACAGAAAACATTTAGCGGTTGCTGTAGGTAACTGGAGGCCCAGAACTGCACTAAACACCATCTAGCACCAAAAGATCCGGTAAAGAGGCATCATGCTCACAGTAAAATGTTCAATGTAAAAATAAATAACACCACAGCTGCGAAGGCTGTATTGCCAGTATGGTACCATATATGAACCACTGCCTGGAGTAGGCAACTACTCTAGCGACAGCGCTGCTAGAGATTTTTCAGTATCTTGATTATAACAATGAGTGCGTAAGAATGGGTTGACTAGTGCGGAAGTCGTAACTCGGGTAGTATTCTTTGTTTTCGTAATACGATGTTTTTGTACGTGTGTTTGTCACTGTGTTGTGCTGTTATTTAATTTTTCATGTTTCCCATACCGACCACGCTAGGCGTTCCGCCATGTAAACACCTTTCATTAAAAAGCCTCTCACTCTCTCCAGCGGGGGAAATGTGCAATGACGGCGCTCACTGTTGTGGGGAGGTCCCGGCCCCGGAGCCACAGCCAGGAAGCCGCAGCCGGACCCAGGACGTTTCTCTCGTATTTTTCTTTTCTTTTCTTTTTTTTTTTTGCGTGCCCCACGCTACCGCTAGGGCTGTCCAATATTGCTGCAACTAACGCTCGATCCGGGTGATGTTTTAGGTTCGATAAACAAGAAAGTCCAGTTTAGTTAGTGTCATCGAATTCCGAATTGCTGACAAAATATTCAGGCACCACAGTTGGTACTTTGCCAACTGACAATTAAGAGAGTTAATAGCAGGACGAGTTCGCACGCATGGCATTGACATAAACTGAGGGCCAAGACAGGACACAAGATAAGAAAAGGAACAGACGAGCGTTGACTTACAATTGGGTTTATTGAAAGAAAAAAAAAGGAAGAAGCCTTTTATATAGTGCACAGCCAGAATGTCCTGTTACGATCACGACTACAAAGATACAGGCGTACCTAAACAACAACATAATTCACAATTTCGTGTTCCATGTGGAGCATAAATTAGCGTATTCCTTGTCTGAACGATTAAGTGAAGGGTGACAAGCAGACTCCTCTCTCCTCCTAGTGATATGGATTGCCTAGATCATCCTGCTCCCTGCGAATCTTCGCTCATTATAAATAACTGCTGCTTTCATGAAATCTGGTTCGCACCCACAGTCTAGGCAGTGTGCTGGCGGGTGTATAGTAATCTCGACTTCTTTTTTTTTTTCTACGTTGCATAACACGTCTTCGCCAATGAGAAAATTTCGGTTCGGATTCCACCTGCGGCAAGGTGTTTCTTTCTCCACTTTCATTTCTGTTTACTTTATCAGCTATACATTTCATTTGAGAGAAAAAAAAATCAAGTCATTTACCCTACGCTTTACTTGGTGCTGCTAAGCTGCGAAAGCAAGCTTTCTTTTTTTTTTTTTGTTTAAATATTGGCCTGTGTGCATGGCTTCGCCTTCAATGGCATGTGTCACTCGTATGTCACTTAAGAGGATAGCTTTTGACAGCTTGGTTGGTTGGTTAGTTAACATATTTGCTATAGAGACGGGGCTATAGCCTTGCAGTAATTGCCGGCAATTTCTCCGCCTGAGCGTCTCTTTCCTGCTGTTCAGAAACATGTTATCAGTTCAGTGTCGCGTGTAGATATGCGAATGGAAGGCGCGAGACTTCCTTCCCGCACTATCCTCGGCCTTCGAGGAACACTATCTGCTGCACGCGCGCTAGTCGAGAGCCTCTTAATTGCAAGTTGTCAAACAAAGTCTTCCAACCCCACGTAGAGCATTCGCGTTAAATGCCATCGATTCAAGTGCGTGTCAGCGATAACGCACGCTGCATTACACATATTGGCAGTAAGCTTGTGAGAGGGGTGAGTCCCTTTCTACAACATCTCGACGAAATCGGAAATGTGCCACAAAACATGAACCCCTTAACATTTAAGAGCTGTGCTGATATATTTCGTTTCTTCCATAGGCAGGCTGCTTACAGTTAGGGGAATTGAATTTTCTACACCAAGGGCTGAGGGATTTGAGCACTTCGCTGTTTTCTACATTGGCTGTGTGCTTGAAAGAAATTTTTCATAAAAAGACTTTGGAATCCCTCGCTCAAATGTATTAATTATTATTATTATTATTATTATTATTATTATTATTATTATTATTATTATTATTATTATTTAATGTGCACACATAAAGACAACCACAAATCAGAAGAAGAGGCCGAGCTGGTAATTACCACCAGGACGGTCACAACGCCCGCCGGCTCAAGTTGAGAAAATGTGCACAGAACAAGAATAGTGAGGCGAAGAAGAGGAGAGAGACTAAGAGGGAGAGAAGATAACATAAACTAAGGGGACGGTGGGGGGGGGGGGGGGGCGAGGGGAGAGAAGAACAAAACAAGAATAAGAAATGCATGTGCGTCGCACACTCATCGGGCGGCACTAAAATCCGTCAAATGCCCCACAAATCAGCAAAAAAATTGGAGCATTATGGGTGGCCATAATCGTGAGTCTAGATTTGTCGCCTTCAAAAACGATAGAAGGACTGCGTGCGCTTGAGCCCCCGGCGACGCATATCTGCACCGGATGTACACAATAAGTGGATTTTCCAACTACTCCTCCGCAAAGTCGCTGATCATTAAACATTTTCACGTTCCGTATTTTCCTTATTTTGCTTGGAAACGTTTTATATCTCTATTTTACTTTCACTTGAGATATTAAAGCAAATATGAACACTAAAGAAAAAGAAGTACGAGCGCTCCTTATGTTGCAAGGTGAAAGTGTTAACCAGAATATGTTTTCGCCTCAAAATACTTCTTCCTGTGGCTCGTTTGTAATTTATTCTTTGGTTCACTTGGATTTTAGCTCGGGCGCTTTCGAGCCACAGTCATCACCAGGATCGGCCACTCGGCATGACGGACGACAAGAAGAAAATAATGGAAACTGGATTCAATCGTTACACATTATGGTCGCAGCCTATCCTGTTCACAGACGGATGAATAAGCGAGCTTTCGAAACTGCTCATACAATCTTGCGCTTACGAGATTAAAATTGGCTTTTATTTACGGCTCGCGTTACCGCGCGCACCAATAAATAAATAAACAAATAAATAAACAAATAAATAAATAAATAAATAAATAAATAAATAAATAAATAAATAAATGCAGCGACAAAAAAAAATGACGGATAGGTGATTGCTTATCTCAGAAGACAGCAGCCCCGTGACGTAGTCCGCTGAGCGTGTGTTGCTGATACACGCAACACGCAACGTAGTCGTTGTTACTAATGGCCTGGGGCAGCCTCTGCGGTGCGCTTACACAGAGGAAAGAACTGAGAAGACCTTTGAGATCTGTAAACAAAGCACCGCCTGGTAGCTTATATGTGTTCATGCCACCTATTATAACCAAGGGTAATGACGGCTTAAGGAGGAAAGGGCACGGTCTAAAAACATTGACGGGGGCCGGTGTGCAACTTGAAATGAAGTTCGAAACGTGCTGCGACGTATTAGATATTATTTGTTAGATCTGAGGGCTGTTACATGATCTCACGATTCAACGTCTGTTTAAGAGTAAACGGCGCCTCCGTGACCTCTGTCTATTCATCAAGCCAGACCGTTGCGCCAGTGCCTCTGATCACACGGTTAATCATCAGTTGCAAACAGCAATGCCCTCTAAATACAATAAGACATCAGCACATTGTAAAATTCGCGTAAGTAAAGCTGCTGACCATGCTGATTTCGCAGGCGAGCCGATGTAAGGGAAAAGTCGCTTTTTAAGGAACGTACACCTACGGATTTTGCATCACGCACGCTGTAGTATACACGAACAATATGTGTACGTATGCGCTATGGCCATACATCAGGGGCCTTGAAGCAGTGGTCAAGCAGTGGCCTGCAGTTCGCAGCGTTCTAACTTGCGGCTTTGACTCTCGTGAATGTTCAGCCAGGCCCCGATTCACCGTCCACGATATGGCGTTCGGTGGCCGCTCTGTAGGAGGCTGAGAGAGCGTCTGTGCACGTTGCTGTGGGGTGCACTGCCGCTGAATTGATTTGTCTCGAAGGCTTATATTCTGGCAAAAACTCTGCACTCGCGAGCGACAGCGTGGTGCTTCGCCTTTTCTCAGAAAGGGCGCAGAATCGACAAACCAGGCAGGAAGGATATCGACAGGCGTGGTTTGTTTGCGCGCAGTGGGCTGCCCGCACGAAGACCACCGCTTGTCTGTGTGCGCTTCGTGTGTGGTATTTCTGTTATGCGTCGTTTTCGAGGAAATGTGTACCACTACACCAGCGTTCCCCTCGGCATTGCCAACCACGGCCTTGATCCTTGGGCACCCACTGTTTGGACGTAGGTACTGTTCCTAATTAACACAGTCACTTCAGGTGTCAATGAATGCCGTTGAAAGATGGAGAGGGCGTTCCCGACTTTCTCCCCTCGGGTTAACTAGCGCGTTCCCTTTTCCGTATAGCGTTGCAGCCGCACTCCTTCAAGACACACGACATCACTATAGAGACAAATATATGGAGGATTCCGGTCTGCCCAGGTTCTGAAAGCTGGTATATATAGTATACCACGCAAGCCCAGCACACCAGCCGCTGACAGGTTCCGTACTGAGCTCCGCTTGCCTGTGCACTTTTGACAAAGACATGTATACATAGATGTTATAGAGGTAGGTCTCAATGTGTATACAGGAACCCTCTGCATGCTGTAATTTGCCCCCGGTCATGTTACGGGCGGGCGAGTGCCCGCAAAAAGTGTACGTCTATAGCTTGATGGGAGCTCAGGGGGGCGCGCAACGTGCTTTTCCCGCCTCATCGAGCGGCGCTCTTTGCCACCTGTTGGGTCGGCGGGCGATCGTGCGCAACTGTGATGAAACGCGCATCTCGGCGACTTCGCCGGCGCGGGCGGCCGAGCGCGGGTCGAGTTCGCCTTCCGGCGCCCAAGGAGGCGGCGACCAGGTGCCACATGGCGGGGCGGCCCCGACCGAGAGTGTGTTATTAAACAGACGGGACGCGCTCGACCGCAAACTGGGGCGCTATGGAAGCCACCGCGACGATGCCCGCCCGCCAGAACCGGCCGCCGCCGGGGGTTCTGCATCCTCGCACGTGCCTGTGTCCCGGGCGCCGTCGTCCTCCGTGCGCCCACTGCTGTGCACGCTACTGCAATGGATAGACGGAGCAGCGCGCGACATCGACCGCGTGTTGTTCGTGGTCACTCGAAGGCGCATACTCTGGCGCGATCGAAGGCGGCCGGCTGCTGCTGGCCGTATTTCAAAAACGAGGGTGACGAGAATCGTGGCGGCAGCAGGTGACGAACCTCTGGCGAAAATCGGCGTCGTTGCGCGACGCGACCACAGAGCCAGCTGCCTCGCAACTTCCGAGCACTCACTCCTCCTTTTTCACTAATCGTGATCCCTCGCCGAACGTGGCGCGAACGGCCGAATCGTTTCCCGCTAGTTCTTACCACGTTTATCTCCCGTAAATGTTCCTCGCGCCAGTTATAAATAAGGTATCTTGAGCAACTCGACGGGGCTTCAATGGAACTTAGAGTCGTTATGCCGGAAGTTGTAAAAAATTAAGTTTAATGTTGCATTAACTGTCTTAAAAATCAGGGTTCTAAACGTCGCGCTGCTAACTCGACGAGGACCGACCGTTCGTTCTGTGTGCTGAACCCATCTTCCACGGCTTTCTATAGGGAGGACGGGGGGGGGGGGAGGGTCAGACAGACAGACAAAGAACTTTATTAATGGTCCTGAGGAACCGGCGTTAGGGTACCTCCCTTTTCAGGGAGTTCCCGTAGCCGTCGCGGGCCGCGCCCACGTCGGGGTCGGAAGATCGTGGTCCTCCGCCCTGTCACAGGCCCTCTGGACAGCCCGTAGTTGCTCTGAGAGGTAGCCACTCTTAAGGGCTGCCTCCCAGTCGGTTAGAGTGCTTAGCGATGAGCTGCGTAACGCAGCTCATCGGGTTAAACTGATATTTTATTTGTCTACTGTCCCGGGTTTCGCGTCATTCGAAGCTGTCTCGCTGATTAAAACAGGCTTACATATACCACTGGAAGCTGACAGACAACATAGTGCCAGTGAGCGCAGCTGTGTTCTGCGTAATAAAATATAAATCAGCACATAAATCCTGCACATTTAACGTCGATTAACAGTACTCTACCTGCCTTGGTGGTTTAGTGGCTATATGACGTTGCGCTGCTAAGCACGAAGTGACGGGATCAAATGCTGGCCACGGCGGCCGAATTCTATGCGAATGCAATGCTAAAACGCCCGTGTACCGTGCGTTGGGCGCACGTTAAAGAACGCCAGGTGGCCAGAATTAATCCAGAGCGCTAATCGTATTAATCCGAATATTAATCCGTAGATTTATCACCGTCGAGCCGTATAGCACACCGCAATCGTGACGGCTCTCCGTGGGCGCATCACACTGTGCATCGGCCTGAATTGGTGCTTGCATTTCAGCATAGCCTTGGAACGGTGTAGACCATAATCATACGCGTTGCATGAGATTACACGTTGCATAGGATGAGAACACCATTCTATGCATCGCATCTACATGTCTAGCATTTAATCAACCGCACCACTAAAGCTTCGCTTTACCTAGGCTCCAACACGTGCGTGATATGTACGCAGTTTTTATCGAATACCTTGGGTAAAAGTAAGAAGCAACCTCAGTACTCGGAACCCAGCTTACGTGCGGCGATGGGTGGCGTCAACGCATCAGAATATATGTGCATAATATTTTGAAATCCGGTGCGAAGTGAGAATGTATATAGTCTCAGTTCGCACGTGCCAGTATAATATTCTTATATGAACGCAAAGCAAGTTCAGTGTGTCACACTGAAAGAATGATTTATCACGCGTGAAATTTCATTTGCTTCTGCGACGCTGAAAGAAGCTCGAAAATGAAAACCATCGTTTTTGTCACTTGCATGTTATGTGCTAAACGTATCCCTAAATCAATTCGTACACTGAAAACTCCATCTAAACTGGGTTGACGTTTTCTTGACTATTTAAGGTGAATAATGATGAAATATTTTGGTATAGCTTTGGATGTTACCAATGTGTTAGGGCGAAGCAATGAAAATTTCACCGCCCCCTTCCTGTCCGTGAAGATGTCCGAACAGCGAAGCTGTGTTAGTTACACCGAGTGTTACACCATGCAAGTCAAAATTTACAAGCAGTCTATATTGTAAATTTCGCCATTCTCTCACGTCATTTTCGCTTTTGCGGTAGACAGCTTCCTCCTCAGGAGTACGCGCTACTCGTGGTCTTCCCATAGTTGTAGCTGGGATGGAATCTGCGGAACCACTAACCCGAAGCTCCGTATATTGGGCGCAAGGCCCACCACTGGAGATGCGGGCGCTGCAATCGTTTTGACGATTGGTTGGATTGGTTTGAGGATCGACGTGGCTGCCGGCGCTCCTTGCTGGCGCAAGAAGCGCCGGCAGCCGCGCGCTCCGCGTTTCTATTGCTGGGCGCCGTTCGCTGGCCGCAAACCACCAGCGTAACATTTGTTTCTTTCGCCGCAGGCTGGCTCGATCGCCGCAAATGTCCGCACGACAACCGTATAAAAATTTCGCGTATAAAATAGCATTCTCACAGGGGGAAAGGGGTCATTCCAACCCCTCTTCCCCTGTTGAACTCTTCTTTTCCTCTCCCGATAGGTCACGTGACCCCTTTTCAGCGACGACAACGACTGCACAGGATCCGCATAATCAGCTTCCTTGTAAAATCGACATTTGCATAATGCGTGACTAGACCGTATAGCCGCCTGTGCACGTAATGCAAAAATATATAGTGTCCGGCTGGTCAAAGAAGGTTGGTGGCTCTGGCAAGTCCTCACGAAGATCTGTGTTCGGCGTCGAACACCGTTTTATGTGAATGATAAACGTATTAGAGCTTACGTAAACACAAGCATGAAAGTGCGGCAATCTCTATACTGAGGGATCATTCTTAAGTTTTAAGGAATCGCTAAAAATCGCCTGTGGCAGGTAGCGTAATTCTTGTCCTTGAGCTGGATTATTCGAACAGGTGGACATTACTAGCATGAGAAATCGAAACACATGTTCACTAATTACAAAACGTCGCGAATTAACGTCTTAATTAATTACTTTACGGCACATGCTGCAATTTACAAATCGTAGCCGGCAAGCTTGCAAAACGTACCCACTTGAATTGAATTTCCAGGATGACTTTCGTTTCGAGATATTATTTTCCAAAGTGTGGAACGAAATACATGGGAATTTAGGCTGCCTTTGTGCTTCGATGCATAAAAGAGCGTTTTGTTAAAAAAAGAAGCGAGTGGAACAACAATGCCTTTTCAGAGCAAGTTTGATGGCGCATATCTCCAAACTGGCGTCATTATGGAAATTCATTCCACGTGAATACATCTTGCAAACTCACCGGCTACAATTCGTAAATTGCAATATGTGCAGTGAAGTAATTAATTCAAAATATAATTTGTTGATTTTTTTAATTTATTGAATATGTACTTCGATTTATCGTGCAAATAATGTCCACCTCTTTGAATAATCCGGCTCAAGGACTAGAATTATGTTATCTGCAACAGGCTATTTTTAAAAATTCCTTAAAACCCAAAAATAATCACCCTGTATTAGCGTTGCTGAGGGTTGACTATTTACTCTATTCTAAGAATGAGATTAAAGGCGCACACATTGACGGAAAAGTACAAAGTGCGCGCGCATAAGTGCATGAAATATGTAACAGTGCTTCCTAAAGGTAACTTGCGGTGAGAAAAACCCAGCTAAGGCACACTGTCACTTATATTCAGTAGTTCGTATTGATTTGTCTCATATTTCTCTCGCGTTTTGTTTCAGGGGCTTTAATTGAATACAGCGAGTCAGCGGGATTTGTCAAAGGAACAAAAGAATGCACTGAAGCTCGGACGAGCTCAGGCTCCCTAGTAAATCACTACCTCGAAAAGCTGTTGCTAGTCGAGCCGCACTGCTAGTTTTGCTAATATTGACGACCGGCTCAGCACATTTATCACGCGCTGCACTTTTATCTCCTTCTTTATCTGTAATTTAGCTGCGTTAACACAATCTGCACACACACGCAGATTGAGCTTCGACATGCGTGCTATACATGGAGCGTGACAAATCCTCAAGTCAAAAGACCAGCACGGCCTCAGTAAAGCAAAAGCGAGCTCTCCATACTCGTTAAGCTCGTCGTCGTGGTTTTCAGGTTTTACAGATGTCCTACCGTGAAACACTGGCGTCTCATGCCGCAATACCTTGCATGTGTTGGAAATGACGAGATAATTATTTACCAGGGGGCTTACAAGAAAAAGAACACGGGCTGCTATAGAAGAACAATGAAGTAGGCCACCATCACCAGCATGTGCGATGCTCATCGGTTGAAAGGCGATACTTGGAGCACGTGTCTGCCGGCGATATATCGGCGGGAGCTGGTAGCGCCGAACTGGTGCTCCCAGAAAAAGAATAAAAGAGAGGAGGAAGGAGAGCAAAGGTGAGCGTAGTTAATGATGTATCAAACAATAGTGCAGCAGAAGATGCAACATGTTCAGCTGAGGCAAGCTTGTAAAGCGAACGATACAGGGCATTGTGTGTGTCGTGGACCCGCCGCGACAGTATGCTGAAAATAAAAATAAAGCATGTTGTTACTACATCCAGCTCAAGTGGTGAACAATGAAGCAATCTATTTATCGATTACACTTAAAAGCCTCCATTTACATTGGTTGCGACTGATTATCCAAGATTTATTGAAGCGATGGCGCGTCGTTATAGCACAGCCAAAGCAATCGGAAACAATGATAAGCACGTTTGCATAAACACGTCTATTCTTCGCATATGTATCAAGAGGAACAGGAATATAGAAAAGACCGCAGTGGAAACTAATATTGAGGGCTCAAGAAAGAAAGAAAAAAAAAATAGGGGCTGTTTATGCTGTCATGTGTTCCTTTTGCTCTCAAAACTCATGACTTACCAACATCAACATATGTGCATGTTAGTACCGCATGTAGGGCATTAGTAACAGCAAAATAAAGAAAATCCACGCCATTGTCAAATTGCTGAGGAAAGTTGAATTAGTTCCGAATATACATGGCATGTTGGTATGAAATCTTGAAGCTGTGAAAAGATTAACATATGAAAATATGAAACTTTAGGGCAACAAGTTTAAAGGAAGCACCGTTCAGCAAGAATAATTTCGTAAGCGTTTCCTGGCGGAACGTGTTCCCGGATAAATGAATGAGAACAAGAAAAAAGAAAAAAAGAACAGTCTAACCAACTGGTACTGCTTGCGTGGGATGATAATATTCAAAGAACGGAACGTGACTGACTTCTACACTACACTGGGTCGGGTGTCACTGTCGTAGCAATGTCTCTTCTGCGGACCTTTCTCACTCGTGCTGAAACCGAGATCGAAGATACGACTCGAGGCATTCAGGCCTCCTCCCTGTCCCGAGTGTGGCGGCCGCTTTGGCGGCGGGACAGCGCCCTCCACCCGCCGGAACAAAGGGCGAAGATTCTCCCTGCCTCCTGCGTCCAAGACTTTTCCTTCGCGAAAGAAACGCCGCGTTCCGCGGGTCACGAGCAGTGCGAGCTCCGGGCAGTCGTCAAGGCCAGGACCCCAATTGTTTTGAAACAGTGCGCGCTGAGGATCCGCGCAAGAAAAGAAGAAAAAGGAAAACAATGCCGCGTGCGGGCGCGGAGAAAAAGCCGGAGGGAAGTCGTGGTGCGGCGGCGGCGGCCGCAGGACCAACGCACAATGACCTTTTCTTACGTAACGAGGCAGACTCGCCGAAGGGTCAGACCGCAGGAAACTGGTCACGGGGTCGCGGCACTGCGAAAGCGAAAGCGCTCCTCGTCTCCCCGGCGTTTGTTCCGTTACCTGCTCTTTTTCCTAATCTTCCTCGCTTTTCTCCCCGGCGGCCAATGTAGGCCACAACCTCGGCGTATCGCCATTGTGCGCGCGCTCGGCGCTCCACACGGCGGCGGCCGAACATTGTCGGAGAGCTGCTGGCGGCGGCCACAATGACACCTCGGCGAGGGCCGAGGAAACATGGCGCCCGACTAGCGACAGTGTACGCGGGAAAGGGGAGGGGGGGGGAAGAGGGGGTGGGGGCGTTGTTTACAAACAATGCGTCGTTTGGGCGGCAACCTCCGGGCCAGTGAGTCTGTAGGTCGAAACTACGCGCCTTCGCGCCCTTTGTTTCCGCCCCTGGCTCATCCGCGACCGGAACCCTGCAACGGCACTCGGATATCGCGGTAACGGCCTCCTGCCTTTGATTGAACCACTCGGAATTTGACGAGATGCAGAAACCTAAAAGTTATGGACCATTTTCTCCCCGCCCCTCCTCTCTCTCTCTATTGATCTATCTTTAAGGCAAATGACTAGCGTGACAAGTGGTGGCAATCCAAGAGAGTCCAAAGAGGTGGATGGAAGTCTATTTGCTTCACGACTGGCAGGTGTGCTGATAGTATGTTCCAGCTGAAGACTGTGGTAATCGTTTCAGTGTAGAAGACATTGCCTACTTTGCTTTACTGGAAACAACCCTGTACAGGAGTCGTTTCTGTCATTGTTAGTGCCATACGTATAAATTAACACTGCTTGCGTGCTCTTCTCATTCGTGCACAGCTCCGCTGTCCTCTTCATGCTCTGCGCGTACACTTAGAGCTCCTCATCCAAATACATGAAGATATCGTCACCGTACATTGCTTCTTACGAAGACAGTTTCGCCCAAAGTGCGAATCAGTGACAGCGACAGCTAGCGTAGAATGACGTGCAGCGAGGCTCGCAGTGCAGCGCCAAGTATCAGTTAAATATTCGCAGCACTCGGCGAGCAGCCTGCACATCACTGTCTGACGTCAGGCTACTGATATATCCCGCCCGTTTTTCTCAACGGAGTTCTGACCCAGGAGGGTTCACAGAACTCACTATAAAGTGAGTTGGGTGGCTATTATCCGGCCAGCAGAGTTTGTATCAACCGGAACCAGCGAATATGAACGCCGAGCCGACAGCCGCGAAATAACAAGGAGTCAACGCATATTCTCTAGCGTTTCTCTTCTCCGATTTTTCAGCTGAGGAACAGAGAGAGAGAAAGAAGATGTCAGCCCTGCTATACGTAGGACTTACTACTTTGGATGGGGTGCTTGAATTGACATTATACCAAATTGGGGTCGACGGCACACGATATAAATATGGTTCAGTCGATCAAGATGTTCATTGTAAATGCCGATATATGATATGGGCAGCGTCCCCAGCACTGAACAGACCAGTGTGGAAATCGTATTTTAGGACAAACATGTCCAGAAGGACAGTGTGAAAGAGCTGTCAAAGATAGATTGCTGCCGCAAAGCGTTAGCACGTTAGCCGCAAAGCATTTCGGGAGCTGCGGCTTTCGAACCATTTCTTTTGTATCCTTTCTTTCCCACCGGGTCGCCAACTTCGCTTAACGTTTCAACTTGTTTCCGGTTGAAGAAAGTTCCATGTAAATAAATAATTAAAAAGAAAAAATGGAGGGGAGCGGGACTATCCTGGTGCCACGGTTCGTTGTAACGTTCCTTACAGGGTGGAAGGTCCTCCGTTCGATGCCGGATGAGGTGCCTTCTTTTCTATTTGCTTTTGTAAATTGTCGGACACAATGATCATCGAGCAGTGTTGCATAGCGCTGCACAGTGCTTATCGCATCCCTACTGTTTACGTCACTGGCGGCCTACCGGACAAGCAGGCTGCAGCATCTCGGCCACGAACGCCAGAACATTTGCTAAAGCAAGACTGGTGCGGAATTCTCGCGTAATTAAGCGTTTGCCCTCAATGCCATCGACTGCGCATGACAAATGTCTGAAGGACGTATGTCGCAATGAAGGCCGCTATCGGTGTCTATTTCAGCGAGCACTGACCTCCGTGCCACTTCGAGCTTTGAATTAAGCCTATGTGCACGTGCTAAAGATTTGCAGTTAGCCGTGGGCCCTCGATTGCCACGTCATGTGGAGAAGGGTTCGCAAGAAGTCAGCCAGCGCCGTCTCGTGAGGGCCGAGCCAATGCATCGGGACTGCCGCCAGTGCGCGACGAGCGCACGTCAGAAGTGGCAAGCTGCCTCGGCCCAACCTGCGCCGTGCGGCGCGCCCACGCGATCGAGTCAGCAGCATGCATGCATCTGTCACTTTGTGACGGTCGCAGACGAGCGCGCACATGCCCCCCCCCCCCCCCCCCCCCCCCTCCCTCCCCGTTTCTACTTCTAACAGCAGCGCAGACCGGGCGCAGACAGAAGAATGATTGCGGCGCGCCTCACGCCACGAAAGAGAGTATGTGTGTGTGTGTGTGTGTGTGTGTGCGTGTGTGTGTGAGTGCGCGCTCCGATCCTGCATTGACACGGGGCCAGAGCACAGTGCGAAGTTGTTGCCGGGGGCAGCTGCTTCATGCATAGCTATTACGGAACGAGGAACCGCGGCTGTGGTCTCGACTGCTAGGTCTGCATGGCGGTCTAGTGCGGCTTACGAGGGGAGCTCTATAATCTAAGTGCTAAACGTAGAGCAGTTAAAAGAATTGCCAGGCAGAAGACGTGTGACTTAAGTTGACTCTAGGCCACCTAGTGAACTTCCTACTGTGTCGGCATTTGTCTAACGCTATGAAGAATATCCATGGTGTAAAACATTAAGTACGCGAAAAAAGAACAAAAACGGACGAAGGAAGAAGAATTGAAAGAAAGAACAAAATACGGACGAAGGAAAAAGTATTGCAAGAGAACAACACATAATTCCTCCCTCGTCCGTTTTTGTTCTTTTTCTCCTCACTTCAGTGCTTCGCGCTGCAGAAATTTTGCACCATGGAGCCAAACCAACTCGCCCACATCGCCATTCTTATGCTATGAAGAATTGAGTGGACCGTCATTGACCCCCCTCCCCCCAGCTATAAAAAGAGGTTCGGAACGCGAAGTCCTACCACCGCACGTCTCAGCAACCACTGTGATTGCCGGCGCCTGAGTTGTTATTCGGCACTATCGTGTTGCTCAAGTTTCTACTAAAAAACAAAACAAAATTGAGAGTGCAGTGTTGTTCATGACGGGCAAAAACTGTATCTGAACTCCAGAGCCCGCGTCACTGAAAGCATAGCCCTCGAAGTTGTCTGTAACGTCACAGTAAGGAATGAGTATGATGATGATAAAAACTTTATCGTATAGGGACGCAACACTCTTACTCCAGTGTATTGATCACAAACAATATGTGTATCGATAGAGCCTTGTGCGCTTTTTCTCTGCTTACAGTAAAAGAATAGGTATACGTTGTCTCGGGGCTGTATCACGCTTGCTTAAACAAAGTGCAACCTTGGCATAACGAGCGGAGAATGATAGAGGCTGTAGTAACCTGTTTCTTGGTAACTTCTGTTCGCTGTTCCTGACCAAAGGTACTTTTTTTCCTTGGTTAAATTAGAATTCAGCTGGCTGTGGGCCATGCGGGCGTCAAGATATTGTTACAGCGATTGCGTGTAGCACTTTTGTGCGCTCATATTTGTGACGTGCGAGCATTTCTGAGTTCTGTTAATGAAAGCAGCTCATGACTTTACTTACGCGGTCACAGTGCCACGTGTGCGCAGAAAATTTTTCCTCTCTGTCGCGCTTGCCTTCGGTCCTGCCGCCCGCCAATAGACGCGCCTGTTACCATTGAAGTGCAGTTCCGGGCGCTGGATGGAGAGTGGCTGCCTATTCAAGGAGATTCGCGCATTTCCCATGCACATGCATAAATACCTTTTGACCATGTAACCCGCTGTTCGATCGGCATCGCGTGTCGGCAGTGCGTGGGATGGATGTTCGGCGGGTAGACGTACGAGCGCCGACGTCATTTTGCTGCGTGACGCTTACGGCTAACAACGCGATTGATGCACCATTTGCAACGCAGGAAGGCCGTGGCTTCCTAAAGTTGGCGAGCGGAAATGGCTCGGTGCGTGAAAAACGCGTTGCAGACTCCGCAGTGCGAGTCTGGATGGCACCTTGTTGAGTTTTTCAATTGCAGTTGAACACCGAATTAACGCGAATGCCAGTAGGCTTGCAGTATACCCGTGGATCGGCTCCGCATGGTTGCCACAGCGCATCCTGCATGCGCTCTGACCGCGTTCGTGGGTGTCAAAGCGCCCGTCAACCCGCCAAGCATACTGCACCTTTTGATTTTGTGCGGGCGGTTTTACGACATCGGCGGCCAGATATGTGGCTGTTGGACCAACAGGCGTATTCAAAAAACCATGCAAATGAAACCGTACTACTGAAAATACACAATAAGCGCGGGAGTCGGAAAGCCTCAACCTGTTTTCACCCCATAAACATTACTTTCTCGTCTTGCCTGTACGAGAATGGCTAGTATACGTTGAATTTTTTTCTTGAAAGTTCAGTTAAACGAGCCTAAGATATGAATGCCTGAATCGAGCCTACGAACACACACACGCGCTCACACACACACACACACACACACACACACGTAAGCAGGCACGTACAGGCAGAATTTTACCGTGGCGACACGATTTTACCCGTGGTCTATGAAGCAGACGTTACTCCATTAGAAATGCTGCAGGCGCTCAGCGTGATCAGATTTTTATGCATGCTTTTAACATGATTACAGTTATTAAGGCAATTTTTGCTTTTAATATTCAAATAACAGCCGTCTTTATAGATCAATATGTGTTTGCGAGGTTATCTGGTAATACAGAGAAATTGATCGAGTGTCTCTTACCGGGATTTTAAAATGTTTTCAGGTCATATGAGACTTTGCGAGCTTTAAACATTCAAAGGGCCGTTGTCAAATCAATTGGCTGATTGTCGAAAAAATATGCCTACTTACATACGACGAGCTTTTTCATGCGCCGATACCTCATTCTTCAATCCTTACCTATACTATGCGCATCCAGCGGGTGGGATTCCATATCAGCAGCAACCATTGTAGACCGCCGAAAATTATTTATTGAATGCCTTGGCCTATATTGTGAAATGATCATTCTATTCATTTTTCGTTGTATTTTATCGACCAAGTGCTCTCTTTCTCAAAGCTATATATTTTTTTACAAGCTGGAATTGCCGAATATTTTCGTGTGATCTGTCGTTGTAACCGCTTCCGTCTGTGATGTCAGCTGGCCTAGAGGGTATTTATTTATCATTTATCAGAATACCTACAGCGCCATTGTCTGGCATTAGAGGGGAGCTTGGGGTTGGGGAGGGGGGTTGAACATGAAAAGGTACACAAAATACCCCAGCGTGCTGGTGGGGAGAAAAACAAATAACATCGTGATAGGAAAAACCTAAAATGTCACAGCGAGGAAGAAAATGAATCATTTAATGTTATGGACATTAGCACCTTAGGCAATTTGTTCCAGTCGGATTTTTTTTTTGTGTGTGTGGGGGGGGGGGGGGGGGGGGGGCAGGAGACATTTTAAAGGGGTCAGTCTGGCACCTGTATTCTTTAACCTTGAGCGAATGGTCTCTTCTTACGGACACGTAATGAGGGCTAAATATACATTGGGTTCGGTCAATTCCAGTTCTTGAATGAAATATGTTATAAAACAATTTTAACCGGAGAACTTCCCTACGTTCTTGAAGTGTGTCCTTGAGCAAGGTGTTTTTTCGCACTCGATACGCTGGAATACCTATCATGTTTATTAAAAACAAAATCAATGGCCTAAGTTCGAACTTTTTCTAACTTTTGAATGTAAAGTACAGGATTTCGGGTCCCAGACTGTGCAAGTATTCAAGTATGCTTCTAACATTTGATACACACAACAGTTCTTTGGTCTTTATAGGAAAATGTTTGGCGTTACAACACAGGAAGCCGAAGACACGGCAGGCTTTGGCAGTGACATCAGCATGGTGGTGCCAAGGCATTACACTGGTTAAATATACACCAAGATATTTAAATTCAGAGACTGACAGAAGTTTTGTACTGTTAATGTTATACGTGAAATCCAGAGGAGTGCCTTTTCTTAGTGAAACGCGTGTACAGACTTTTGTAAATTAATATGCGTTCCCCAGTTCTCACACCATTAGGCTACTGTGCACAAGTCCTGTTGTAATGCCCTCCCAGTCACCTCGATCGTTGATCGAGGCGACAATACACAATCATCCGCGAATAGTCACATGTATGAAGAAATGCCTGTAAAAATGTCATTCATGCACATTATGAACAATAAAGGACCCAGGACGGATCCCTGAGGCACCCCTGAGGCCACATCAACCTCATTGGGAGGTTGATGTGATAAACTATCATTGGAAATATTCCTAGATTTCTCAGAAGCTTTTGCCAGAATTAACCAAGGAACACTATTAGAAAAATTGAATTGTTATAGTACACGAGGAAATGTTTTAGATTTAATAAAAAGTTACATAACCAATAGAAAGCAATGCGTATCAATGAATAGAAAATTATCTTAGTTTAAGCCTATTAAACAGGGCGTGCCTCAAGGTAGCAAATTGGGACCACTTCTAGTTATCATTTATATAAATGACATTGTGAATATTGATGATTCGATTAACTACGTTATCTACGCTGATGATACCAGTTTATTCTCCTGAAGAACTAAGGCGGATGATCTCATAACTTTGGCAAATGAAATACTCGGTGAAATATACAACTGCTCGGCAAGAACTCCCCAGTTAAATTGCTCCAAGACAAAAGCGGTACTCTTTAGAGTGAAGTTCACGCCTTGTGATCTCCCTCAGTGCCTCAGACTCAATGACACGGAAATAGAACTTTCCACTGCGGCTAAAACTGTGGGTGTTATCTTTCATGAACTGAAGCTATGGGATCACAATACCGATTGCTTACAAAATAAACTTAGTAAAGCGTTAGGTATGTTGCGCAGATGCCAGAGGTTACTACCAATACCGCAGAAACTTATGATTTATAACTCACTATTTGCTTCTCACCTACGCTAGTCTCACCTTGTTTGGTCAAATAGTACTAAGAGATCGTTAGGTAATTTATTTTCACTTGAAAATAAAAGCTTACGTGCTATTTCAGACTTGCCTTACAATGCACATAAACGTGATGTAGTTTGAAGTTTGAAGTTTATTTCCTTTCTTCATTACAGAAAGAGGAAACAAAAGCTAAAGGCCATTTGGCCTGACAGGGGCTCTTGCTCCTAAGTGCGTTCGGCTTACATGATGATCCAATGTACGAAAAAAGCAAATATAACAAGAAACCAGCAAGTACGATGTAGAAAATACAAATAAACAAGGTAATGTCTACATTACACAATGACTATGTGAAAAAGACATTTATGCTTCAATTTTTGTTTGTGCAATCACATTACAGCGCGATTAAGTAATACATATATAGTGCATAAAAAAAATTTAGTGCGAGAGCAATTTATGTGTAAATAATTTGATTGTGTATGAGAAAGTTTTTTATACATTGCTTAAAATTAGGCGCACAGAAATCAATTTTTGCTCAACAATGTTTAGTAGCCTTGGTATTTGATAGTTTATATCCTGACGTCCGTAGTTAGTACGCGTGAATGGTATTTTTTTTATTTGATAACGTAATGGGTATCGAGGAGAAGTGGGTATGCTGACAACATGGAGCCTGTGTTTTTTTATATGTAAGAGTAATCTATAATAAAATACTTGATTTGCTCGGATCAGTAAATGTTTGCCGAAGAGATTGTGTGTGGGTAAGTCACGCGGCCTACCATGGTAGTTTTCAAAAATTCGGACAACTCGTTTTTGCAAGCTTAATAACTTGTCATAGTTTTTTGCTGTAGTTGTTCCCCAAATCAAGACACAATAAGTTAGCTTCGAGTAAAAAAGGACGTAGTATATTGCTTTCTTTAGCCATAAAGGTATTAGATCACCTATCATTTTATACATACAGCCTACTACTTTGCTAAGATCATTGCTAAGCTTATTGACATGATTGTCCCAGGAGAGGTTTTCTCGGAACCATACCCCCAAAAACTTTTGCGTTGTTACTTGTTCTAGCCTCTTTGCTTGAAATAGAACAGTTATATTAACAGGCAATGGCTTGTTTATCGGTCTAAATATTATATATTTGGTTTTGTTGACATTCAATTGTAGTTTGTTGATGTACAGCCATTCAGATAATAAATTTAAATAATCATTTATTTCTTTTTGTAAACATTGCAAAAAGGAATTTGCTAAGAAAAGATTAGTATCGTCTGCTTACATGATGACATTAGGTGAGGAAGAAATGTTAGGAAGGTCATTGATATAAAGATTAAATAATATAGGACCAAGTATGGATCCCTGTGGCACGCCAGTCTGTATTTTGAGAAGTGAGGAAGTGGCCTGATTATATGAAACAAACTGGCAACGATCCGTTAAGTAACTTCTCATTAAATCTAATGCTGTACCACGTATACCGTAGTCATAAAGTTTGCACAGAAGTATAACATGATTTACACTGTCAAAAGCCTTACGCAGATCCAGAAATAAGCCTACTGTGTATAAACGGTTTTCCATATTTTGCAGTATTTGATGTTTTATATTTACGAGCGCGTCCTCACATGATTTATTTTTTTGGAATCCATACTGCGCCGTACTAATAATAGAATATTTGCTTAAGAAACCCTCTAGTCGGGTGTTTAGAACAGTTTCAAAAAGTTTTGAAAAAAGAGGTAGTATTGATATGGGTTGGAAGTTGTTTACACTATCAGCACCACCTTTATGAACCGTGCAGACTCTGGCTATTTTAAGTTTGCTAGAAAAAATTCCGGACTCAAACATATTATTAATAATATGAGCTAACACATTAGAGATGATGTCAGACAAATATTTTATAGGAGATGCCATGATACCGTCGAAACCTGCAGCACTGTTTGACTTAAAGTTTTTGATCACGCTTTCTACTTCGCTTGGTGTCGCCGGAAATAGCATTAAAGAATTTTGCAGAGACGGTTTCACAACAGTTTGTCCTATGTCTTCTGGATCTGCTGCAGAAATGTTGCTGCAGCATTGAACAAAGTGAGTGTTTAGGATAGAGACGGCTTCTTCCCCTGAAAGAGTGCCGTTAACCGAAGCTGTTTGTAGGTCTTGAGGGCTAGCCTTTCCTCCAGATATTTTCTTAATTTCCAGCCAAACTTTTCTTGGATTCGTATATATGCGCGAGAACACCTTCTCATAATATTTTTCTTTTGCCTTTTTTAATTCTGAATTCACTTGGTTACGGTACTCCTTAAATTTGGCTAATTCATTCATGTCTCTTGTTCTAAGGAATGTATGGTACATTTTATTTTTGGTTTTGATTTTTGTAAAAAGCACTACATCTATCCATGGCTTTCTAATTTTTTTGCTCGTTTTGTAGCACTATGTTGTGGGAAGGCTATGTCGTAGCAAGTGATTAGTTTATCGAAAAATGAATTGTATGCCTTATTTTGGTCACTTTCAGTTAGTTCAGATTCCCAGTTTTTTTCCCGAATAAGAGAGCGAAAATAGACTAGCGTCGTTGTATCTATGAGACGGTAGGAATATACAGGCGCATTATGCTTGTATTTCTGCGAACAAGGCAGAAAACAAAAAATTGGAAGATGATCGCTTATATCAGAGGACATGACACCAGCAGTCACAGTGGAATCATGTACATTAGTGATACAGACATTTAATAAGGTTTGGCTGTGTGCTGTAACTCGTGTTGGCAAGGTTATAATGTTCGAGCATGCGTAAGAGTAAAGCAGCTGATTATATTCTCGTGTTATTGTATTTTCAGCCATCATATCTATGTTCGAATCACCTAGTATGGCGAACATATTGCCGGTGCCGCTGAGATAAGCTAGCAGCTTATCCACAAGGTAAAGAATTCTTTTTTGTTCCCACAGGGTGGTCTATAGACTACTGAAAATGTTCCTGCTTGAAGACGAATAGTGAGGCATTCAACCTTGTGATTAATTAGGGAGAAATCTGCTATTTTCTCCGAGTTGAGATCATTTCGTACATATACTGCTAGACCACCACCTCTTGCATAAGTACGGTTTAGTACGTGATGCCTGTAGTTTTCGAACCGTATGGTGTAGTCCTTATCAGATACCCACGTTTCAGTAAAAAGAAGAACATCGGGATTAGTGTTGGTGTGTTGGAACAATTCTTCAATTTTATCTTGCTTATTTTTTATGCTTTGGACGTTTAAATGAAAGATTGAAATATGTTTTTGCAAACCCGCAGATATATTTGCAAATTAAATGTAATCATGATATAAAGATTTACCGACTAAAGCCATATCTGGACTTAAAACCAATAAGAATTATTCTGACGAAATAAAGCTAAATATTAGGTAATCATCTTGCTGATATCTTCAGTGCTGAAAATATGCAGAATAGGAGATGTTTCATTGCCCTTGCCATTACTTTCCCTCCAGTGGTCCAGACATATTTCCAACCAACCTCATTCTTCCTTTGTTTCGCAGCACTTAGTAACTGCTTACCTTGTCTCGTCAAATGCTCATTAATGAATATAGGACGATTCTCATCAAAGCCAAGCATTCTGGCATTAATTTTTTCCTTTCATGATTTAGCAAGAAAACTGTTCCTTTTGAAACGGCGTACAAATCGAACAATTATGTTTTGTTCATTGTGTTTCGCTGTCAGTACTTTATGGCATGCATCAATATCGGAATCTTGCACTTCCTCTGCAACAAGTTCGCCAATCTTCTTTATAATGGCTATTGGCTCAGCATCAACAGGAAGACCCTTGATTTCCAAGTTGTTGGAACGCTGGTACGTTTCAAGCTCCTCTAGTTTTCGCGTCAGCTTAGCATTTTGCACTTTAAGTACCTTGTTTTCGGTTACAATGGCATCGATTACTTCTTTCAATGCTCCTAAGTCCTTAATTTCCTGTCTCAGTTCTTTTAGATCCTCTAGACTTTTTTTTATCTCTCTGAGTTCATCAATTATCTCAGCGCGCAATTCGTCCACAGCTTTTTTTTGATATGAGGCTTCTGGACTATGACACTATTTCACGCTTGTGAAGTCTAGAATGTTTAAGATGCAGTTCGGCAGCAGTGCATAAATTTGAGCGGGAGGAAATCGAAAATGTATAGCGCTCACCTGCAAAGCAGATAGATTTTAGTTGTGTGCTCAAGAGGCACTGCTGCCGAACTGCAAGCCTGGTCGTCGATCCGCCACTTTTTAAACCAGCCGTGCTGTCCTGCAGCCCTCTTCTGGTAGAGAAGGCGCCCAGGGAACCACGTAAGTGTCAGATAAGCGATACAAGGCCAGGGCGATGAAGCTCCGCAATCTTGTAGGCGTCACCCCACTGTTCCCCATTGTATTCCACTGCACGCCACTGTATTTGGGAAGTTTAAAATTTTATGAGTAGACCACCTTTCAGAGTATCAACTTATATGTTCTTTTAAGCGTGATATGATTCAGGGCACCAATCATATCAGAAACGTTGCAAACTTGCAACACAATCCAGCTTTTCGCCTAAATCGATACACTGAACACTGGGCAGTTCCACGCCCACGCACTAATTACGGCCTTAAAACACTCTCCTACTGTCTTCGATATACACTTAACAAATACAAACCAAGTGATGAAAACATACATCATATATCCAAGAACACATTACTGCAAATACTATTCTGAATGTTAACCTTTTTGTCTGTCACTTGAAAAGTATTGTTTACGGTTTTAAAATTGACATTTCGGCTCTTGCTGTGCGTGCGTGCGTGCGCGTGCGTGCGTGCGTGCGCGTGCGTGCGTGCGTGCGTGCGTGTGTGTGTGTGTGTGTGTGTGTGTGTGTGTGTGTGTGTGTGTGTGTGTGTGTGTGTGTGTGTGTGTGTGTGTGTGTGTGTGTGTGTGTGTGTGTGTGTGTGTGTGTGTGTGTGTGTGTGTGTGTGTGTGTGTGTGTGTGTGTGTGTGTGCGTGCGTGCGTGCGTGCGTGTGTGTGTGCGTGCGTGCGTGCGTGCGTGCGTGCGTGCGTGTGTGTGTGTGTGTGTGTGTGTGTGTGAGTGTGTGTGTGTGTGTTTGTGTGTGTGTGTGTGTGTGTGCGTGCGTCCGTGTGCGTGCGTGTGTGCGTGTGTGTGTGTGTGTGTGTGTGCGTCCGTGTGCGTGCGTGTGTGCGTGTGTGTGTGTGTGTGTGTGTGTGTGCGTGTGTGTGTGTGTGTGTGTGTGTGTGTGTGTGTGTGTGTGTGTGTGTGTGTGTGTGTGTGTGACGAATATGTTGCCATGTTGGTGCCTCTTGTTTCATGGGGACGTGGAACCAGTCACGCTGCCGTTATGCAGTTTTATCCTGCCATTCCCACCGCGTGTGTACATCAGCGTACTTATGTGGTCAAAATAAATTTCAAACTTCATGCGAGTGTTTCCCGTTGATGACAGCGCTCTGACGCCTCAGGCTCGAATACCCCTTTATCAATCTAATAACGACCTCATTTATGCTTTACCAAAATAATTTTTCTATTATTAACCAATGTGACACAACGTCAAATGCTTCTCGATAGTCAAGAAATATACAGTCAACAGATTGTCCTTTATCCAGTGCGCTTGTTAAGCCATGAAAGAATTCGGTAAGCTGGGTGATGCACGAGTAACCACTGCAAAAAACATGCTGATGGGTATTTAGTAGGGAGTATGCACTAAGCGAACATTGTTTAACTGCGCGAACAAACGAACCACAAAGACAGCGAGGGACAAGGACGGGCGCAGTCCTTGTCCTTGGACGGGCGCAGTCCAACTGCGCCCGTCCTTGTCCCTCGCTGTCTTTGTGGTTCGTTTGTTCGCGCAGTTAAACAATGTTCGCTAATATCTACCAACTCGCCCAACAACAAGTTCTTCTAAACTAAGTATGCACTAAGATGACTCATAATAGTGGCATAAAACAGGTGCTCTAAAACTTTACATATCACACTGGTCAAAGACACTGCTGGATAATTTGAAACAATATTTCTAGGTCCCGATTTATGTATGGTACACGCACAACGTTTATAAGTTTCCATTCATCAGGTAAAGATCCCTGCTGTAATGACTTAGTGAAAAGAATCTGCAGGTACATTGATTAACAAAAATCACAAGAAGAGAGCAGGATCGTGGATAAACCGTCCGGTCCAATGGCACTGTGCTCTTTCAAGCGTTCTCAGAGGAATGCAATTCCTCAGTGTTCAAATACAACGTCCGCCATGTGTTCGGCATTGATAAAGTCAGGGCGAAAGTCGGCAGGGCTAATGTCGTTGCTTTCAACAGCAGAAAACATCGAGCTGAAGAACGCATTAAAGCACTTCGCTTTGTCCAGATGATCGTGAACGATAATTCCATCATGCTCGAGTGGTGGGAAGTGTTGCATAGCACGCCCTAGCATGGCCATAGACGCGCTCTTGCTCTGGCACCCTCTCCTGTCACCATTACCCTTGTAGATAAGGTAGCTCTAAATAAAGCGCTTCGCGCAAGCTACCGCGTTCACTTCTGTTCGCGCAATCACGGAATAAACGATTCCATTCTGTCAGCGTTGTTGCCTTGCCGTGAACACGACAGGAAGGACAACTCATCATTTCTATTTCTTTTAATATACTGCCAAAATTATTTAGAGCGATCAAATATGCACAAATCGAAGAACTGGAAGTAGGCAAACTTACCTTTTTTAATCGACGCATTCATAGCTTTTGTAATCTTTCTTAACTGACTTTTGCTTTCTTGCGATGGATTTGTTTTGAAGCGTGCGTATAGTTGTTTCTTTTCAACGACTCTTCGCACCTCTTCTGTAAACTTTGGCTTGTTTTGCTGCGATGTTTCGTCATCACTCATGACGGCACATATCGTTCACGCAGATCAGAAAGTTTATCTTTCAGTGTGTTCTACAGTTAATCTGAGTCATTCAAATGTTTCGTACACATCGATATCGGATTTTATTGCACGCGTTATCTCGGGGATATGTGTCTTTCGATAACTGTAAATGCGTCGATTGCCACAGTCTTCAAGTTTAACATATTGGAAGTTCGTTTCAGTCAAAACACAAGTGTGATCACTGGTACCGGGCAATATAAGGGTAGACTGAACTCCCGGTGGCTGGTTAGTCAATAACAAATTCAAAACATTATTGCAACGCGTTGGCTGCAGCGCTAATTGGGAGAAACTGAATGAATTGCAGAGAGTTAGCATTTTGTTGCCTAATGCAGTATCGGCTCGAGATAAAACAATCTCTGAGAACCAGTTTATTTCAGGAATGTTAAAATCTCCAATAGCTAAACAGTCAGTTTTAACAGTTTCAATCATGTCAGTTAGGTCGCTCAAAACATGAAGCTAGCTTCCAGGTGGCCTGAAAAACGAACATACGGATAGCGATTTACCATTTAGAGGTCTAATTTCAGCGCATACAGCCTTACTTAGCCCTATATTAATTATGGCAGCTGTCTTGACCTAGCTTTCATCTCCAGCTCTTTCACAAGATCTGTTAAATGGTTTTCGGATATCGAGACACACGGGAGTGATCTTGTACAATCCAACGTACCTTGTCATCAAAGGGATGCCCAGGTCCTTTCCATAGAACACCAGTCAATTAATTGACTGGACTAATTTTACTTCCGCCATGGAAGATGCTTGTCGAGAGGGCTTGTAAGCTAGATTAGAGGAAACAATCAAGTCTGCAATGCGAGACACCACGCGCACGGTCACGGTTTCGTCGAAGCTCACGGATTTCGATATAGAGTTGGAGCGACTTCGTGCACTCCGTCGTCGTGCGGAGCGGTGTTACCGGCGTACAAAATCCATCGAAGACCTTAGGACAGCCAGACGACTACAAAAGAAAATTCAACGTCGCATGAATAGATTGGCATATCGACGTTGGACCATGTTTTGCCAGTCACTAGACCCCTGAAAGCCACTTTCCCAGATCTGTAGAACCATACGTGGTCTGCCTTCCCTCCCTGAACAACGCATCCCATTCAAAGCGCTGGTTCTCTTCCAGAGGCGACTGGATGCTCAAGTTGAAGAAGACTTTTGTGCAAG
Source organism: Dermacentor andersoni (assembly GCF_023375885.2). Taxonomy (NCBI): domain Eukaryota; kingdom Metazoa; phylum Arthropoda; class Arachnida; order Ixodida; family Ixodidae; genus Dermacentor; species Dermacentor andersoni. The sequence continues at coordinate 111,501,534 of NC_092814.1, read as the reverse complement.
GGTCACGGGCCAAGCAACCGGTCCAGGCTCTCCAGTCCCCCAGTGACATCCGTGTTTCACGCGACTGCCGCATGGGTCTTCCTTTCACAATGGAGGAACTTGAAGTGGCTTTTGCTCTATGCAGGCGTTCTTCATCCCGAGGACCAGACGGAATATCCTACCGCGCCTTGACCAACCTGAGTGAAGGCGCACGGAGAGAACTGTTACATCTATACAAGGTATCTTGGCAAGATGGCATGGTTCCCGATGAATGCAAGACAAGCCGCTTGGTCCCTCTCCTGAAGCAAGGCAAGTCCCCACTTGAACTCACCTCATACCGCCCAATAGCGCTGGTCATCTGTGTAGGAAAGATAATGGAAAAGATTATCCTTGCCCGCTTGGAGTGGTACCTGGAACACTACAACATGTTACCAAATGGCATGGCTGGTTTTCGTCGAGATCGCTCATCAGTAGACAGTGTTGTTGACCTCGCTACGTATGTCCAGTATCAAAAGTCATACAAAATATTATCTGCAACTTTGTTCTTGGATGTCAAGGGGCATACGATAACGTATCGCACGAGGCTATCCTCGATGCTCTTGAGATGGTTCACCTAAGTGGTGTTTTCTAATGAATTTCTCATTACCTTTTTATAAGATCGTTCTTTGTGTGTACCGGCGATGGTCAAACAGCACGACACTACACGTACCGAGGTGTTCCTCAAGACGGTATACTAAGCCCTACCCTATTCAACCTCACACTCATTGGCCTCGTTGATCATCTGCCAACAGCGATCAGGATATCAGTCTCCGCAAAGACATATGTATATGGACTTCAGGTGTGACAAGTCCGCAGATATGTGCAAGAGTTCAAATAGCTGCTACTCTGACAGCTATATACCTCCGCAACCAAGGTCTTGAAATCTCGTCTGACAAATGTGCACTGATGGCATTCACTCACAAACCAATGACACCCTACACCATCTCGATAATTTGGCCAAATAATTTCTTATGAGAAGACTCACAGATTTCTTGGCATAATCATTGATAGATATCTCTCATGGAGCCTGCACGTGACCTACTTGAAACAGCGTCTGACAACAATCTCCCAGCTTTTCAAGTTTCTGGGCGGAAATACTTAGAGATGTCAGTGCATGCAATGTTATAATTGCACAGTGCTTTTTCTGGGCTTCTTGGGACACAGTTTGCCCGTAGTGACCAACACTTGCCAGACAAATCTTCGTGCTCTACAGGCTATTTAAGCTCGGGCTCTCAGGGGTTGTCTTGGTTTGCCAAAATGCACGTCGACAGTGGCGATTATTGCAATCGCCCGGGACCGACCCGTACAAACACACATGGCGGTGGAAGTGTTGAGTGTGCACATTAGGCACTTTGCCCGTGCCCGTTCCCATCATCTGGCAACACTACCGTCAGAAAGGGCACAGTCATCATGTACTACTATTTCGGATTATCACACCTCCCTTCCATCAGGCTTCACCCCCGCAACTAAGCCATCTATTCCTCCATGGTGTTTGGCTCGACCTGCAGTGCGCCTCACCGTACCAGGAATCAGGAAAAAATCTGAGCTGTCATCACCTGCTCTTAAACAACTAACTCTGCTCCTTTTTCTCGAGAGGTACGCCGACCACGTACATAATTACACTGATCGATCGGCAACTCTCCAGTGTTCCTCTAGAGCCGCGGTTTTCCCAGCGAAAGCCACCACCATTAGTTTCAAGACGTGTCACCCAACGACACCGACGGCTGCGGAACTTGCAGCTCTTCGCGCTGCACTTCGTCTCGTCAGCCAAGAACAACCTCGAAGATTGTCAATATTCAGTGACTCGAAGGCAGAGCACTGCAGTCTTTGCTATCAGCCCTGCGGCGTGGACCACACAAACAACTGGTATTCGAGATTAGAGACTAATCCATTCCTTGACTGAGAAAGGACACGACGTGACATTTTAGTGGCTTCCTAGTCACTGCGGCGTCATAGGGAACGAACACGCCGGCTCTTCAAGGCGGCGACGAGGAGCCGGTACCATTTCCAAGGACAGATGCCGCTAGAAAACTTAGAATGCTCAGCCGTGATATCACGTACTCCTTGTGGAACGCAGGAAGTTTTCAAAACAACCTAGACTCCTCTCTAAGCCTTTGCATTCCAGCTGGACTCGGCCGTCGCGAAGCTACCCTGCTGTGTCGAATATGCCTAGGGGTGGCCTTCACCAAGTCTTTTGCTTTCCGAATCGGATAGGCCGACGACGCCTCGTGTGATGACTGTGGTAACGAGGAGACTTTTCAACACCTTCCCTGTGACTGCCCTCGCTACAGTTTACAGAGACAATCACTCGCAATCGCGATAGCGTGCTTTGACCGAAGACCTCTAACAGAGGAACTTATTTTAAAATGCCGCCATCACAAACCATCGCAGCGGAGGGCGACGAGGGCATTGTTGCAGTTTTTAAAGGCAACAAAATTGGACAAGTGGCTGTAGCCTGAACAAATGTTTATAGTGCTACAAGTGCTACAGTATGCGGCGACAGCGACCGACTGTGATTGTATGTCTATGCTCCTTTCTTTCTTTATCTCTACTTTGTTATCACTTTACCTCCCCCTCCCCTCTCTCCCAAGAGTAGGGTGGCAAACTGGATCTTCCCCTCTGGTTAACCTCCCTGCCTTTCCCTCCCTCCCTCCCTCCTTCCCCTCTCTCTTTCCACACACACACACACACGCACATATATATATATATATATATATATATATATATATATATATATATATATATATATATATATATATATATATATATATATATAAGGGGCGTAGCCAGGGGTGGGGGGCTTATGGGGCTTCAGCCCCCCCGAAATTTTTTCATGCTGTCCATGCACCATCGACCAAAGCAACCCCCGGCGCCAGAAATCATTCTGGATTTTGTTCTAGAATGTCTTTTTCACGCTCGAAAAGGCATTTCAGCGCGAAAATTGCGAACTCGGGCTGGATTTCGTGGCAACGCCCATGCACTGGGAGTCACATAACGCAAGCAGCCCCATCCGAGCACAAAGTTTCAAGGGCGTTTTGATGGCGAACGGGCTCGCCGTGACATCTCGCGGAGGCCGCGAAATCTACGGAGCGCGTGGTGGATGTCAACTCCGAAACTTTATGGGTATAAAGTTCACATAAACTTTTGATGCGAAAGGTGCATTGACATTTCCAAGCGTGTGCTTTAGATTTCCAATTGCGGAACTTTGTGGGTTTAATGATCCTATAAATATTTGACGCCAAAGGGGCATTGACTTTTCCAAAGTCTTACATCGGAACATACGAGACAAGCCAAATCAACACGCCATCAGACAAGTTGACAATGCACGCAGCGAGGTCCCATGAGACGAAGCGTTGTGGTGGTTCATTCGCGCCATCATGTCACATAAAAAAAAAATACCAACATTTTTTTTTCACCTGTGCCAAAGCATCCATGTCAAGACACTAAAGCCAGCCAAGGTAACTACGTTCTTATTTATTTTTTCTACTTTTACTTTTATTCGCGAGGACACATTAAGCCCCTTCAATTTTTTTTTTGTACTCGCTACTCACAGGCTGCCAGAGCCAGCCAGAGCGCATGCATTTTTCTCGTGTTGCCCCGAGCACTGCGTGAGCACTTCGGTGCGCGTTTGGTTTTCTCTGGCCGAATGCATTTTCGCCTAGCAGAATTTTGGACGCTTTCTAGCTAGCAGACGAGAAAAAGAAACAATGGTCGCTTACCGCCATCACTGTGGGGACTCGACGAATTGCACAGCGTTTTAAGCGCAACCTCTCCAGAAAAACTTGTCCCGCCGGTTTAGGATACCGAGCAGTATGCGCATGGTTTTCGGTGGACCAAGCATCTCGCGTTTTCTTCGATATTCCTTTGGTAGTCAGATTAGGTGCCCAAAGTAGGCATTCGATTGTGGCCAACATACTTTCCTTTGCGTTTTTTCATTTCGGTGCCCCCAGAAAAAAGAAAGAAAAACACTGTTGCGGCGCAGCGAATTATCCCATGGTGAAAGTTCGATTTTGTTACTTCTTTTGCGGAAAGTAATGGGCCATGGGACGCTTCAGTTGCCGGATACTCGTATTATATTATTGCGATAACAATTATATGGACACTCCAGGCGCATTCCTGTCGTCGCCGTCGCCCACATGTTTCGTATGAAGTCCAAGGACCATAACATTGTGACCGTGCGCCACATGCTGTATGTGCGAGTGAAAGCGTGGGGGGGGGGGGGGGGGGGGTATGGGTGAGCCGACGATGGTGGCTGAGTCTTGTGTGCGTAAGGGAGAAAAGGGAGGAGCAAGCGCGCCGCCTTCCGTCACGCGCGATACATCGGGGGGAGTGGATAGAATGGGGGTGGGATCTAGGATTCTGTGAATCTGGGATTTAACAACATCTTTATTTGCCTTATTTGACACATTATATACAGTGACTTTTTCTTAGATACGTAGATTTATTGGAGACTTATACATATATTTAAATATCTTCTTGCGAGGTTTTGTGTATACGTGCAGTGAACTTTGTTTCCAGTGACACTTTTTTGCCCTTTATCAAGCTGTATCTTCGCATCCGTATATTCTATTATATCTTCGCATTTCTAATGTACGAGGGCGAGTCAAATGAAAGTGAGCCTACACACCCTGCGCAAAAATGGTTCGGTTCATTATCTGCGAGGCATGCGCGTAGCACACAGGCATCTCTCATTTACAAAAGTGACACGCAGGTGTGAGGATAAATGTTCTTTAATGCTCTCATACACTGGGTTGAACATGATTTCGTGACGTAATGCACGCTCCAGAAGTTGAGCAGCGTGGTGCGGTGACGTTTTTGACAGCCGAAGGTGTTTCCTAAAAAGAAATTAGTCGCCGTATGGCTGCCGTCTACGTTGAACATTACATTTCATTGGCCACTGTGAAGCGTTGGAGGAAACTGTTCAAAGAAGGACGTGAAAGTTGCAAATAGAATCCGATACCGGGCCAAAGCCACCATGCAATCACCCCCAACACAACTGCAAAGGTTCATGAGCTGATTAGAGAAGAACGGAGGATAAGCATCGATGAACTGGCAGAGCGTGCGAACATCAGTCACGGTTCGGTTCACGCCATAATTCATGAACATCTCGGTTATCGGCTCTTGTGTGCACAATGGATGCCCAAGATTTTGAACCACCGCCAGAAGACGGAGAAGTTCGGCGCTGCGTTTACTCATCTGATCCGGTATCACAATGAGGCTTACGATTTCTTGTATGCAATTGTGTTCGGGGACGAACCATCATGCCACTACTACGAGCCTGAAACACGACGGGAGAGCTTAAAGTGGAAACATTCGTATTCACCACAGCCAAAGAAAGCAAAGGCTGTCATTTCCGCCGGAAAGGTGTTTGTTGACTTTTTTTTTTTCGATCTTCAGGGGCCATTACTGATAGAATTTGCTAAATCTAGAGAGACTATCAATTGTTTCCGATATTGTGAAACGCTGGACCGGCTGCGTGTCGCAATCAAGAACAAACTAAGTGGAAAATTGACGAATGGGGTCATCTTGTTCCACGACAATGCCCGTCCCCACGTCGCTGATGTGGTTAATACAAAACTGGCAAAGTTCAAGCAGAAACGCTGCAACATCCGCCATACATCTCAGACCTGTCGCCTTGCGGCTTCCACATTCTGGGGAAACCGAAAAAACAGCTCAAGGGAACCAGATTCGTGTCAGACGATGACGTGATAGAGTCAGTTGCAGACATTTGAAGCGGCAACCCAGGGAGCTTTATGAGTACCTCGTTTGTCATATAGTCGCATTGGCTCACTGTCATTTGACTCGCCCTCGTATATATTTCAGAACTCGTGCATTTTATGCGTGCTCTCTGTTGCGGCTATAATTTCGGTGGAATTACTCACGATACACGACCGCTGACAGCTGCTCCTGCGTAATAGATTGGAACAAATGACAGCGTCATTGAGATTTTTCACTAGCCGTTGCAAATGTACAAGAATGTAAACAAGGTTCTTGAATGATAAAGTTTCATTAACATATTCGTCCTCAACTTGTTCATTTTATGGCCTTTACATTTTTCATATCAGCGGCATGCACTGCTTTGCTGATTTCGAACTGATGTAGTTCTAAAGTTTGTGTGATATTTTGTTTACTTATTAAATAGACAAAAAACATGGAAGCATTGATAGCAGTTATTTTGGGCACAATTTTTGGCACAGACGAGTATATTCTTTTATAAAAAAATACATATTTTACTTGTTTTGACAGTGCGTAGCATTCAAGAATTCGTTTGTAGCATCTTTAGCAATGGCAGTGCAGTTATTATTCATTTATTTGATCCCTAGACAAATTGTTTTAGAGGAAGCTTTAGCTCGGGCCCAACTCCGATGCGCCTATTCAAATACATGTAAAACGCAAAAACGCTTTTCTGAGATAACCCCTGGATCGCTTTAATTAAATTTGTTGAATTTGAGAGAGGAAGTTAAATTCTAGTGTCTGTTGGAAACGGAATTTCGATTTAGGGTCTGAACTTTGTTTAAAATATTTCGAAAAATTCGGAAGTTGGAAAAAATAGAAGCACGAAGTTTACAAATTAATAGCTCCGCATCAAGAATAGATATCGCGGTTCTGTAAATGGCATCCATTAGACCATTCAAAGCGGACAAATCGGATATGTGAATTTGTATCTTACGCGAATTGGTTACGTTATATACAAGGGTTCTGCAGAAACCGTATTTCCATAATACTTATTTTTTTTTTAGATTCCTGTGTAACATATCAATTTTGCCCGCTGTAGATGCACTGTTATATGCAATTCACAGAATTTTGATATAATTGTTCGTTGTTGAGTTACCGAGTTTTAAACTTGAAGGTATCGTTTTCTGAAAATTTGCGATTTTGGTCAATCTTTAATAAAGAAGTGACAACCTAAATCAAAAATCGAAACCAACAGTCACTAAAATTTGTTTTTCTTTTAAATGCAAGAAACCTCGTCAAATTTGGTGCAGTGGTTGCCAAGAAAATCGAATTCTCTTTCTACATGTATTTAGATAGCTGCACCCTATCAAAAGAGGAGGCCGAGCTGCAACGTGAGCCCCCCACCCCCCCCCCCCCCGAACGAAATTGCTGGCTACGCCACTGATATATATATATATATATATATATAGATCTTACGATAGCTAACCAAGATGTCTACAAGAATAAAGACACATCCCCCATGACTCGCAATCATTTCGACTGCTGACGTAGTTGCCGGGAAAAACTTTACTGTCCATGACATCCCCATCCAGCCATTATTCACTTCCAATCACAACTTACGGTTTCGCCATGTCGATTAGACAGCGCAGCTCCTCTACTTTATTCACTTCTGCAATTGAGAACCAAACATGACAAAACAGAGCGTTCTGAATTTCTCAAGTAGTTTGAACAACTCGGCCCCGAGATTCGGCATATATGTATTTGGCGCTATTCAAATAAAGTACATCGTATTTCAGATGCGCCTTACCATGGGAGACCTCTGGAGTTTTAGCTTAATCCCACAGTATTCTCCTTTTTTTTTTCATACTGGTTCAGAGAAGTCCTCTAAAAGGCTAGAACTTCCTTTTAACTTTCTTGCATTTGACTGAACACCCTCTGTCTTTGAATGAACTAAAATTAGCAGTTATTGGTCGAGTTCTTTCTTAGCTGAACCGTCCGAGACAAAGGGTCATTTCGATTGCAGGGTCTATTCCCCGAGTAGACCTACGCAGTTCTAGGAAATGTCTTTCAGAAGTCGTATGTGACTTGTGTTATTCCAAGTCTTCAATACCACAGAAGCGCAGATTTCACGGTCTAGATCAATTTTCAAGATCATCCACTTTGTACGTCAGGATTTACCACTCTGATCGCTGCTTTTCACTACTCACTCTAAAGTCCTCAACAATGGTCCGCCTTTCCTCGAGACTTGCAATCTTTGATTCCAAATTAGCCATAAGGGTGTTCAGATCCAACATAGGGCCGTTTTGTTTTCATGCTGATATTTGTCTACGGTTGCAAGTTTTTGCTTAATTTCTGCTTGCCTCTCAAAATCTGCTGCAGGGCCGCTTCTCCGGGACCTGGGTTCATTTCAACGTCCCCGCAGGCAATAAGAAGCAAAAGGTAAAGCACAGCTCACGGCAGCAAACAAAACTGGTACCTCCCGCGCAACATAGGCCTGTGAGCTGCAGGATGAGAAGCAACACGTTCGTACTCTACGGAGGGCAGGGGGATGGGGTGGAACCGGCAAAACGTACACAAAACATGCATAATTGAAAAGCGTGTCACTAACTTGCGCGAAAAGTGGTAAATGCATGAGCGGCAACGCCGTTTCGGTATCGCCTGTTCTACGCCCCCAGTATTTCAAGTAAATAAGAAATAAATAAAACAGCCACGCAAGACGAATGGAAGCGCCGCGTTAAATTTTAGATTTCATCGCGCGCTGTATCTCAGCTTCCGTGGTCTCTCTCCGATGTTTTTTTTTTCTTTTAGCTTTTTACTGCGGAACATCCTCATGCCTATTCTCGCTAACTCTTTTTTTATCAATGTGCATTGTGGAAGCGTGTGCAGAACGTGCAGAGCGGGGCAGCTACAGTCTGTATGTTATAGTATTTGCTGTCGTCTTGTTCTCAGAGGCAATTTGAAGTAGTATTTGTTGCATTCTTTTTCTGGTGGCCGTTGCAATTATCATGCAAAATCCGAACCTCAAAACTCACTAAAGCGCTAGTCTTGATGTACGACGGCCGCACGGTGCCTATTGGCGCTAGTGGCTCATACCCAGGGTTTCTACCCGTGAGCATCGCTTTTAAGCAAGAAACGGCGGCTCGACCTTATCATCTCAGGTGTAACAAAAAGGTGTGTGAGATGCAGAGAGAGAGAGAGAGAGAGAAAACAAGGGTAGGAAAGGCAGGGAGGTCAACCAGAACAGCATCCGGTTTGCTACCCTACACTGGGGTGGGGGAAAGGGGAATAGAAAGAGGAAGAAAAGGAGAGAGTAAGCACTGAGTACGTGTGGGAGGGACACCATACACAAGGACACTATAAAGGGTCTGTTAAGCCCGTGCACTTCAAGTACCGCACTAGTGCACGAATCGCTTTTCGAGCCAGTGACGGGTGTGGCCACGGTCCGAGTATCTTTGACTCGGTGAACGGTCTCAAGTCCAGTGTGCGTAAGGTTGCCCGCAGAGAGAGGCGTTGGACATCGTAGCGAGGGCAGGTACACAGTAGGTGCTCGATGGTCTCCTCACATCCACAGGAGTCGCACATCGGGCTCTTGGCCATTCCCATACGGTAGGAGTATGCGTTCATGAACGCCACTCCCAGCCACAAGCGACACAACAAGGTTGCTTCGCCGCGGGAAAGGCTAGATGGCAGTTGTAGCCGTAGCGTGGGGTCCAGTTTACGTAATCTGCAATTGAAGCCACTTGAAATCCAGAGATCTTGGGACTTCTTGCGCGCAAGTAGGCGAAGTTCTCTGGCAGCGTCCGACCTCGCCAAAGGTGTTGGACGCGTTTTGGTATCTTCGTGGGCACACTGGGCAGCCTTGTCAGTTAGGTTCTTGCCGACGATGTGTGAGATGCAAATTATTATTTATTACGGCAGAACGTACAGAGTGCCAGCACCCTTTAAAGAAACACAACAAATACGTTTCCGATCAACCAACTAGCCTCTACGGTCTGGATGTATCTCTATATTGACTGCTCTCTGGTGGCAACAGTTTGTGGCTATAATTCGTTCTAATCTGAAATTGGATCTCCCGTAGGTTTTTACTTATATTTTTCCAGTCATTACTAGCGATCACTGTAATTGTTTTTCTTCCTAAAAGCGTTTAAACGCTAATGAGTATGTTTTGATTTTCGTAATCAAGGTTGTGAGCGCATGAAAGGGCAATAAAAAGAAACGGTAAACCGCTTCAAAATAAAATAAAAATTATGGGGCTTGACAGCAATACAGGGGTTATGAAAAAGACGCCGTGGCAGGGTGCTCCGAATTAATCTCGATCACCCGGGGTTATTCAACGCGCGCCTGAGCGCGTTGAAGTACACGGAGAGTGTTTCTTTAGGGATGCGGCCCCCGCGGGCGGGATTCAAACCCGCGACCTCGAGCTTAGCAGCAGAACGCCGTATGTAGGCAGGGAGCCACTGCAGCGGGTAGAACCACTTCAGATGGGCAGATTTTCCGCTCGAAACTCTACGTACATTTCTCGGGCGGAGAAAGGTTCCTTATCATTCAATAAATTGAAGGCCGAACTTGAAGCTGTCTCTCGTCTATAGGAAGGTTTCCCAGGCACTTAATGCGCACTTTTTCAACCCGCTCACTGGCCACGGAGGCATCTTCTTCTTTTAATAATCCGCAGTGGTCGAACTGTCCAGGGCGCGTAATATGTCAGAGAGCAACTATTATATAGTAAAGGCTCCTCCTGTCTGGGTTGTTGCCCACCGTGCGTTTTGGATCTGTGCCCAAACGGAACGTAACGCAGGCTATATATGCCCTTGCAATGTAGCGCGCAACGTGCATGTTTTAACTATGTACGACTTGTGCGTGAAGATGTGTGCGCTATAACTGCACCTGTGGTGTGCTCCTTTAGGGCATGTCGAAACACTGCGTGATGTGTAGTGTATACTATCGCGGGGGGCGCAGAAGGAGCTACAGCGCGCGACCGTTTTGACCGCGCGCTTTCACGTTGTAGCTCATACTGAGCGCGATAGTACATGCGCCCGCTATGGCTTAAACGTGTTCACATTTTATTGGTATTTCGAATGATCTTTTATTTTTTTTTTTATCCTTGCACGGTGAAACAAAAATAAAGAAAGAAAGAAGGAAACAAAAAATATAGGAAAACTTTATCTTATCTTCGGTCAAGATGCCAGAACCTCTTAATATACATGTAATTACAAAAAAAAAAAAAGAGGCCGCACTTGCATTCTCAAATTTCGTGCTCGAACCGACTTCCGTGGCGTCTGTCTCGAGTGGCAGATTTCGCGGTATATGCGCGTGTATGACCGTTCTTGCGCATAAACTTTGCTCCCGAAAGCTGCCAGTAGAGTCAATGCATACATTCCAATTCAACGGTATCCACTAATATATATATATATATAAGTGGATACCGTTGCTGAAATCATCCCACTGGAGCCGTCAGCAGGATTTCTTCATATCCGTTTGATTTCCAGTTACGCGAGCATTCGCCCACGGTAAAGTTTAGATATCTTCGTATATAAAAGGTAATCTACCAATGCACATTTACTTATTACTTCACTCTGGCGTTCCATGTAAATTACAGTGAGATACCTTTCAATCCTCTAATCATATCAAGCGGGTCGAACGGTCAGTCCAGGCGCCGCATGACGGAGTATGGTAGTAAAATTGTTATTATTAATATTAGATTTGAAAACATCTATACGCTTGACAGATGGCAAATCTCAAAGAATAAAGCAGCACACACACAGTGCAGGTCACACACAGTAGGGCCGGTCCCTGCAGATCACGCCACTAAAGTATGTCGAAATGGAAGACATAGCGTTTGAGGTCCCGTCACCCGAAAGCAGAAATATGCTACAAACGTGAGCCTAAGTTACTTATAGAAAAGTAAGGAGAGCGCCATGCGCCTGATCTCGTTCAAACGCACAACCACTGGGATACAAACATTCGTCGAGTGACACTACAGCAGGCCAAGGAGATGACATATCCCTTACTAACGACGTGCGCTACGCAGTGAAAGTGGGACATTCTACTGAAGTGTCTCGCAGCAACCGCAGGACTTACACGATGCACTGTACACGCGTCCTTGACGGTATAAACGTTCGCACACGTTCACACGGCCAACCTTTAGCTTGAGTTATGCTCTAGCGCGACGAAGGAAGGCTCGACGGGGAACACGGGGCGGGAACGTTTCATTTATGACGCGCTGGCCTAGATGCAGGTGGCGACGAATCATCAGACGAGCCTCATCAAGCTTGCACAAGCTTTCTGGGCAGACACAGTCGTTATGAGCGCAAGTTGAAGCCAGCCGATCAGCCTCTCCATTTCCGGCGATCCCTACGTGTGAGTATCGACTGGGCAACGAGAGATATCCCACATGATGCAATTTTGTTGACAGTCTGTAATGCTGCGCACAACTGGACAAACAACCTGACTGCGTTGTAATTTACAACACTATTTCCTTCGATACCTGTTGCTGGTGAGCA